>NC_136515.1:50879559-50887059 GCF_053919585.1 Euprymna scolopes | reverse complement strand
AAAATAATAAATATTTATTGACTTTGAACTAGGAGTAAAATTTTATTTTTATTACGAAAACCTAAAAGTGCATGTTGTCCAATTCTTGTTTCAAAGTGAACGCTGGTTCTCCCGACGTAGACAGCATCACACTGGCATTGGAATTTTTATATAATATTACTAAGTTTAGTGTGAGGCAACCCGTCCTTTTTTTAAAGAAAAAAAATGCAGAGTTCGTAATGAAAATCACAGGAGATAGCGCAGACGGAAAACAATTGTTGATAGTCTGTTTAAGTTGGTTAATGAGAGGGACACATTTTTTCTTCAGCCCATGGAAACTTAAAATATACAGGACACTTTGAAGGGCAAAAGGTTATATCTTTATTAAATTGGTTGAGTTTGATATTAGTAGACCGGCCAGCGTTACCCAATCACAAAATACGCATAAATATTATATTTTAATAATTACATAAACTGAGACATATGCATGCGAGTACTATGTTTTTATTCTAAACTGTTCACTACTTTTTTTTATCTGGATGAAAACGGATTAAAAAGTTTCCACGTGTCTGAATATCCTATATACCAAATTTCAATTCTGTAGATCAAAAGTTCGTTAAGTATATAGGTTGAGAAGTGTACTCTCTCTCTCTCTTTCTCACACACACACACCAACACACACACACACACACACACACACACACACACACACACACACACACACACACACATTCTCACGTTTATAGAAATATATAGATAAGTGTGTGCGCGTGTCCACTTACATATTTTGCTTAGAATGGCTAAATATTAGATACATAGGCGAAACCAAATTACCTTTAGAATTAGATATAATCATCACAAACTTATCATCCGATAAAACACACCCTATTCTCAAATAACCACATAGTTCAACAGAACAGACCATGACTTGATAACATCAAGCGTGTGTTTAATAGACACCAATTTCGGGTCATCATATACGCGCAAACCGTTAAGAAACAAAAATAGATTTTTTAAACTAAAAACACACAAATGAAATCGGAACTTCAATGTTTTTAATGTTTAAGTTGGACATGCATTGTTCTTAATTAACACTAGGAAAGAAAAGAACAGATATATATCCAAAGTTTAACATAATTAAAAAAAAAAATAAATAAATAATAAAAAACCTTTATGATGTTCGTACCCGTCAAAAATTATCATCTTCCAAATATCACGTAAATGGATGATATAGTTTTGTTTTAACTAAGAAAATAAAATTCTATGATGAAGCGGGTTCGTTGTGTCTTGATCCACAATATTTAATGAGAAAAAGGAGACAACTTAATGCGACCTACCGAGATCCAAATCATATTTGTAATGGTTACGATTTACTATTAATATCGCTAAAAAAATCTATAAAAAAATATTTACTATATATAAAATAACAACTATCAGTAGACATAACCCTTAAATCCCAATCCCAACCAAGATGATGAGTCGTTGCTCAAAACGACAATGTACTTACAAAAGGGATGAGTGGGAAGCCATCAGAAAACTGATCAGAGGTGCCTGATGGACCAATATCTTTTCTCTTCCTGCTGAACAGTGTGCCAATGAGACAAAGCGAGCATTAAGGCACATAATTCCACATGGAAAAGCCCCACCCTCCCAATGGTTCATTTCAAATTGTGTAGTTGCAATTGCACAAAGGCAGCAAGCATTCTGCCGGTTGGTACATAACAAGTCAAATACAAGTAGGCAAAAATTTTAGAAATCATTGTAAGAACAGCCAAAATAAGGTATGCTGAAACATAAAAAGGAAACGCATAGAATCGCAGAAGATAGACAATAAATGACAATCAGTAATTCAAAAGGTCGCATGCATGGCAACCGAGAAATTTTAACTGCTTGCCTGACGATTAGCCTCCAACTTCATCTTAGACACAACAAACAACTCCCTTCAAGATTTCACTAAACTGACTGAAGCCACACTTGATGATTTAAAAGTCACCCCTTCTCATTTCTGCCATATCACAAAAAAAAAAAAAAAAAAAAAACTTGGATAATGCCAAGGCGTGTGGGTCTGATTTCATCCCTGCTATACTAATTAATAAATATTCAACTGAGCTAGCCCTCATACTTTCCAAACTCTACAACAAATGCCTTTCTGAATCTTGCTTCCCAAATAGTTGGAAGATGGCCTCTATTGTATCAGTGTACAATAATTCTGATGAAAAAACTGACCCGGTCGGCCATCTCCACCTCTTCGCTAAAATCTTTGAGTCATTAATCAATCAAGCATTAGTCCACCATCTCGCTAATCTTCTCTCTGACTGACAGCATGGGTTTAGGCAATGCCGTTCTACTGCATATATTATAACGGTTATCTCTGAACACATACACCTTGGATAAGCCGGAGGAAGCCAGGGTTGTAACTCTTGATATATCCAAAGCCTTCGACAAAGTCCGGTACGAACAGCTCCTAATGAAAATTAAATCATACAGTATAACTGGATGATTTAATTTTCATTACCTGGCACATTTGCTAGGAGCAAAGTGTAGTATCTGTTCCGGCAGATACTGCACTTAAGATAATTTGTACCAGTCAATGGAGGGGAAACCCTCTATACTGGGACAATTATTATTTTTGGTAACCAGAGTGCCCCCTTTTTGCCTACTTATAGGGGAGCTGGTTTTTACCTCACATTAAAAACGGCCTTGTGCCTAATTTGCTCAGTGGGGGAGCAAATAAATACCATCTGTTCCGGCAGATGCTGCACTTAAGATAATTTGTACCAGTCAATGGAGGGGAAACCCTCTATACTGGGACAATTATTATTTTTGGTAACCAGAGTGCCCCCTTTTTGCCTACTTTTAGGGGAGCTGGTTTTTACCTCACATTAAAAACGGCCTTGTGCCTAATTTGCTCAGTGGGGGAGCAAATAAATACCATCTGTTCCGGCAGATGCTGCACTTAAGATAATTTGTACCAGTCAATGGAGGGGAAACCCTCTATACTGGGACAATTATTATTTTTGGTAACCAGAGTGCCCCCTTTTTGCCTACTTTTAGGGGAGCTGGTTTTTACCTCACATTAAAAACGGCCTTGTGCCTAATTTGCTCAGTGGGGGAGCAAATAAATACCATCTGTTCCGGCAGATACTGCAAGCTATGACTAGCTATGACTAGCAAAGACCAGATGTGGGGGCAACCCCACATGCCTGACCTTTAATCAGCTCCCATTTCCCATCTCTCGTGAGCTGATCCCCCCTTTCCCTTCCCCCTCCCTTCACTCCTCACATTAAAAATTGGCCTTGTGCCTAATTTGCTCGGTGGGGGAGCAAATAAATACCATCTGTTCCGGCAGATACTGCAAGCTATGACTAGCAAAGACCATATGTGGGGGCAACCCCACATGCCTGACCTTTAACCAGCTCCCATTTCCCACCTCTCGGGAGCTGGTCCCCTTTTTCCCTTCCCCCTCCCTTCACTCCTCACATTAAAAATTGGCCTTGTGCCTAATTTGCTCGGTGGGGGAGCAAATAAATACCATCTGTTCCGGCAGATACTGCAAGCTATGACTAGCTATGACTAGCAAAGACCAGATGTGGGGGCAACCCCACATGCCTGACCTATAACCAGCTCCCATTTCCCACCTCTCGGGAGCTGGTCCCCTTTTTTCCCTTCCCCATCCCTTCACTCCTCACATTAAAAATCGGCCTTGTGCCTAATTTGCTCGGTGGGGGAGCAAATAAATACCATCTGTTCCGGCAGATACTGCAAGCTATGACTTGCTATGACTAGCTATGACTAGCAAAGACCGGATGTGGGGGCAACCCCACATGCCTGACCATTAACCAGCTCCCCTTTCCCACCTCTCGGGAGCTGGTCCCCTTTTTCCCTTCCCCCTCCCTTCACTCCTCACATTAAAAATCGGCCTTGTGCCTAATTTGCTCGGTGGGGGAGCAAATAAATACCATCTGTTCCGGCAGATACTGCAAGCTATGACTAGCTATGACTAGCAAAGACCAGATGTGGGGGCAACCCCACATGCTTGACCTTTAACCAGCTCCCATTTCCCACCTCTCGGGAGCTGGTCCCCTTTTTCCCTTCCCCCTCCCTTCACTCTTCACATTAAAACTCGGCCTTGTGCCTAATTTGCTCGGTGGGGGAGCAAATAAATACCATCTGTTCCGGCAGATACTGCACTTAAGATAATTTGTACCAGTCAATGGAGGGGAAACCCTCTATACTGTGACAATTATTATTTTTGGTAACCAGAGTGACCCCTTTTAGGGGAGCTGGTTTTTACCTCACATTAAAAACGGCCTTGTGCCTAATTTGCTCAGTGGGGGAGCAAATAAATACCATCTGTTCCGGCAGATACTGCAAGCAAAGACCATATGTGGGGGCCACCCCACATATAAGACCTTGGTCAATGTAGGGGCAACCCTTCATACCAATTGTCACTATCCAGCTCCCCTACTCCCCGGGGAGTTGGTCCCCTTTTCCCCTTCACTCGTCACATTAAAAATCGGCCTTGTGCCTAATTTGCTCGGTGGGGGAGAAAATAAATACCATCTGTTCCGGCAGATACTGCACTTAAGATGATTTGTACCAGTCAATGGAGGGGAAACCCTCTATACTGGGACAATTATTATTTTTGGTAACCAGAGTGCCCCCTTTTTGCCTACTTTTAGGGGAGCTGGTTTTAACCTCACATTAAAAACGGCCTTGTGCCTAATTTGCTCAGTGGGGGAGCAAATAAATGCCATCTGTTCCGGCAGATACTGCAAGCTATGACTAGCTATGACTAGCAAAGACCAGATGTGGGGGCAACCCTACATGCCTGACCATTAACCAGCTCCCATTTCCCACCTCTCGGGAGCTGGTCCCCTTTTTCCCTTCCCCCTCCCTTCACTCCTCACATTAAAAATCGGCCTTGTGCCTAATTTGCTCGGTGGGGGAGCAAATAAACATCATCTGTTCCGGCAGATACTGCACTTAAGATAATTTGTACCAGTCAATGGAGGGGAAACCCTCTATACTGGGACAATTATTATTTTTGGTAACCAGAGTGCCCCCTTTTTGCCTACTTTTAGGGGAGCTGGTTTTAACCTCACATTAAAAACGGCCTTGTGCCTAATTTGCTCGGTTGGGGAGCAAATAAATACCATCTGTTCCGGCAGATACTGCAAGCTATGACTAGCTATGACTAGCAAAGACCAGATGTGGGGGCAACCCCACATGCCTGACCTTTAACTAGCTCCCATTTCCCACCTCTCGGGAGCTGGTCCCCTTTTTCCCTTCTCCCTCCCTTCACTCCTCACATTAAAAATTGGCCTTGTGCCTTATTTGCTCGGTGGGGGAGCAAATAAATACCATCTGTTCCGGCAGATACTGCAAGCTATGACTAGCTATGACTAGCAAAGACCAGATGTGGGGGCAACCCCAAATGCCTGACCATTAACCAGCTCCCATTTCCCATCTCTCGGGAGCTGGTCCCCTTTTTCCCTTCCCCCTCCCTTCACTCCTCACATTAAAAATCGGCCTTGTGCCTAATTTGCTCGGTGGGGGAGCAAATAAATACCATCTGTTCCGGCAGATGTTGCACTTTGTGACCATTGCCCTTGTGGCAATTGGTTATTGGTACATGTAGGGGCAACCCTATATGTACCATCCCCTTCCCCTCCCTCCCCCTTCACCTCACATAAAGCCGACCTTGTGTCACATTTTGCTTACGTGGGGAAGCAAATAAATACCTACAGTATAACTGGACGAATACTTAATATAATTAGATCCTTCTAGAAGACCATCCAGGTTTTCCTTGCTGGTCGTACATCCAAACAGCATAATATTAATGTCGGAGTGCCTCAGAGGTTGATTCTTGGACCACTGTTATTCTTGATATTCATAAACGACTTTCCTGATAACATTGTGTCCGAGATGGATATATTTGACAATGATCAGGTACGAGAGAAAAACTGATGTACGCAATGACAATGGCAGAATCCTTAGAAAACGACCTTCACACTGTCGTGGAAAGGGACCGCAAATTGATGATAGCATTTAATGCTACTAAGACTTAGCTGCTTTTCTTTAATAATTGCAAGAAGCCTTCTCAACCACCGATATCCATGACAAATAACAACCTACTTTTAGATTCCTCGGCTTGACATTCACAGGATATATGAACTAGAACAAATACATTGAGGACATTGCGAAGGCTGCTGCAAAGAAGGTGGGTTCCCTTTATCGTGCTAGAAAATTACTCACATCTGAGAGTATCTTGTACTTCTGCAGAGCTACCATTCGCCTATGAATGGAGCATTGTTGCCACATATGGGCTCGTGCATCTACTACCAATCTCTCCCTCTTGGTTATGATCCAAACAAGATAATCCAATCTAACAGTTCTCACACTGTCAACTAATCCTTAACCCTTGTCCCATCGCTGCAATGTTGCATCTCTGTCCCTGTTTTACAAGTATTTTAATGGAATGTGTTCTAATGAATTTATCGCACTTGTGCCTCCTCGACGTCCACACCCCCGACAAATCTGCTTACCAGGCCCATTTACTGTGGAGATCCCTAAATCCCGGAAAACTTTATACTCAATTAGTTTTTTTCTTCGAACTGCCAAACTTTGGAACTCACATCCTGTTTCCTGCTTCCTTCCAGAAGTTCAAATGCAATGTAAACCGACATCTCGCTCATCTCCTCTAACCATGGTCTCAAATAGTAGCCCCCTTCGTCCAAGTGGCGATATGCTTTGTTTGGGGGCGAACACGAATAAAAGTGCATAAATGATGCATTATTTATATGGATTTTTCTAAAGGTTTTATTAACATTTAAATAATAAGTAGTATTTATGCTGGTAAGGATGCAAACAAATTTTTATCTCCTAAAAGATTTTAAAATGAATCACCTAAAATAAAACGAAAAACAAATACGTCTGAAAATGGGGCGGAGCTGCTCAGATCATCCTATCCTGCCTTGTCAGGCTTCACAACCGGCTTTTGAAATTTCGTAGACGATTGCCTTTTTTTCTTTGCAACTTCTTTCTCACAGAAGAGACGTTGCGAGTCTATCTTTACTCTATCGTGATTTTCATGGCAAAGGCTCGACTGAGCTTCAATCTATTCCCACTCCACCCTCTGCAAAACATTAAAAACAAACGCTTGTCTAGCTACAACCACTGTCAACAATTTACCCCACTTTTTGTCCGTATCTAAATCAAAACGCAGATTCTAGTTTCTTTCCTAGAACTGCTTGCCCCTGGAACTCAATACGGCGGATCTGCTTTCCAGATGACTACAATGTGATCGTTTTCGAGTCTAATGTAAGTTCGTGCACTTAAATAATTAAATTCTACCAAATTTTCACCACTTAACAATCACTACGCTGTTGTCTAATCGACTCCATTATAATTATTAGCCCTTATATTCGAGTGGCCTTCAAACAAAATACAATAAAAATATTTTACATCGGAAACTAGGCAATATTCCGATGCCAATTCCAATACTCCCTAGGTTCCGAT
>NC_136515.1:50854559-50874559 GCF_053919585.1 Euprymna scolopes | reverse complement strand
CCAAAGTTCGGGTCTCTGACTAGATAACGTCGCCGGATAACGTCAGCCAAGACCCTTACTAGCGACATCGTTAAAACGATGGAAATCGAAATAGAAAAATTTCCTACATCTCAGGCTACTGCTAACGAAAAAAATTTGCCTATTTAGAATACAGCTTTTTCTTCTCCCTTTGTCAGAAGAATCACCTTCGAAACGAGGACTGAGAGACAAATTAGGAGAATTGAGAGTTATGAGAGATGCCGGCAACACATCCACTATATATATATATATATATATATATATATATATATATATATATATATATATATAAATATATATATATATATATATATATATATATATATATATATATATATATATATATATACCGTACTTTGAGATAATTGCACCAAATCCGGGGATAATTGCACTAACCAAACAAATGTGCTCTTTATATGCGTAGTAGCCAAAAGAGCACTTTTAGCTAGTTGGCACAATTACTCCGGACGTGGCGCAATTACCCCAAAGTACTATATATATATATATATATATATATATATATATATATATATATATATATATATATATATATATATAACCAAATAAAAAGTGAAATGTGTGAGTAGTAGAACGAGATGAAAACATACAAGTTAGTACAACAGTTATAAATTAAACGTGGCCCTGAACAGCTTTGTCAAGATATTTGAGATTCAGGGTGGAAGGAGTAAGGTGGTTATCAAGTACCTTTGTGTGAAATTTTAAAAAATCAGGCCAAGCCGTTTATTAGTCTATAAGGAAATCACTCACTCACTCACTCACTCACTCACTCACTTACTCACTCCCCATCTCGTACACAAAGTTCTTTTTATATGATAAGAGATAATGATTGCGTTGCTATGGTTTTCTAGATAAAAATCAATTAAAATTCCAGTGTTAATCAAGAAGTGCTCAAGGGCAAACAGAGCGTAATCATATTATGTTCATTTCTACACACATTATTGACTACATATGTGCACACATGTTTCTGGTGTAATTTCTTTAGGAATTGGCGTCATCGTTAAATTCCAACTGATATTTCCTTCTGACCGTTTCCAAAATTTACATGATCGGCATGAATAAACATCTCCCTATAAAGTAACGAAAATGGAAAATAAAAAAGGAGTAATTTAATAAAATTTCATGCAAGTGAGTTTGCCTTCCAAGTTTAAAGCCTCCATCCACCTCATCCCTTTAACTCATTTTCTCTACTCTATGTGGTTTCCTGTCCTTATTAAGATTTTCCGTTCCTTTTCTAATAAAAGAAAGACTTTATAAAAGTGTAACAGAGTGCGTGAGAGAAAATATTAGCAGCAGCAGCTGTTAAATCATGCATGCAAATTAGCAAGTGTTCGCGAGCGTGCGTCACAAGAAAAACAGAGAAAAATACTCCATGTGGGCGAAGTTGTTTGGCCGAGCAAGATGGATGTGTGAGTCAAGGGCAAAAAAGCGCTAGCTGGGGTCGCGTGAAGCGGTGAGGAGACAGAGACTTTTAAAAAGCACATGTGTGTGCGAAAAGACCTTGGAAATAAAATGAAATGCGTTGTTTTGGAAGAACCACCAATAAATGCATTTCATTTGAAGAAAATGCCGAATCGGATATTTTTTTGTTCTCTGTTTTATTCATTTGTTCCTTTTGATTTGGACGCAGGCAGGCTTTTATCAAAAAATGGTCAAAATTAAGAATTTTTTTTTAAATAAACGTTACCATGAAAAAATGAAGTCGCAAAAGAGTGACGAAAAAAAAAAAATCCGGCCGAAAGTAGAGAATTTGAAAAAAGTCGGTATGTCAATTGTTTGTTCTTTTTATTATCTGCTCACTTTCGAATTATTTTTGGTGCTGTCAGTCATATTTTCTGGTTGCTTTAGGATCTTTTGTTTGGACGATGGTTTATTGTCAATGTTGTTTTAATGTTAAAGACGAATCTGTTAGTTTTACGGGTCGGTTATGCATCATGATAAGGGATATTGTCCCATATTCATTTTAACGTAGCAATTAGCATGTTTGGTTTAGAGAGGAAGTTAGAATAAACCATTTTGACTTGAACATATTTTTATAAGTTTGTGTTTGGACTGTTTAAGTAGTATCTCCAGTTTTCTTTTATGAATTACTAAAATTTTAAAAATTGAAAAACTTGGCTGGAGGTTTTATAAGACTTAAATATAGGTCTTACATATAAAATGAGAAAAATTAAATATAATGTATGTTTACTAAGTACAAAAAAATAAATTTATTTCCATAACGAGTATCAATTTTGTTTTAAGCTTATGGATCGTTCATAATTGACTATTCTAATTAAATATGCAAGCATTGTATTTTTTTATATTTTTACCTTTTTTATGAGAAACTGAAAAAGAAAAGACACACCCATTCTTGACACGGGCTGTGCTGAGCAACTTATGGGTGGTTTTATTTTGTTTGCAGGTTTTTTGATCATGTATGGTGTTTTTGTTTGTGGATATTTAGCTACTTGGCTTCAGTTAAATGGTGAACTCTGAAATATTATAGTTTTGGGTCGTTTCGGTTTTAAAATAGATGACAAGCAACACTGTATGGCGACCAGATAGGAGACGATATGAAGGACATTTTTCTTTAAAAGCTAAAATTGTTATGACGATAAGGCAGACTGTGGTAGAAAGATAAATACGCAGTGGACATTTAGGGTGCTCACAGTCCTCGGTTGTGGAGATGGGGAATGTAGATAGCGACAATGCTTTCTGTGGACAGTCCAAAGGTTCTCGAAAGAATTCATACAACGAATCAAATTTTCCTGGTATGTTAGGTAAACTAGCCATCAGAAGTTAGAGGGTGGACTTTTGATGGGTCGGTTTACGAACAAAGTAGCCTAGAAAATAATGGAAAAAACTTATGATAACTAGTTTAGTCAAAGGTTTCAAAGAGGTAGTTTTAACTAAAATAAAACTATTTGGCCAGTTGGTGTCAAAATCTTTTTAACGAGCAAGGAGAGATATAATTGTTATTGCTGATACGATGGTGAGAGAGAATAAAGGGTTGATGTACAAGAATAAGAAAAACAGTTGCGCGAAAAAAATCTCAGATGAAAAGAATATATATATGTATAAATGTATATTGGAACACAATTAACAGTATAACATGTGTGTTATAAAGACTATCAAAACGCAATAAACTGACTATTTTACTAAAATAAAAATATCCCGTTTCAGTTTGATGACTTTGCAGACTTAGGACAAATAAACATAAAAGACTATTCAAACTCTGATTTAGTCTTGCAATGATTTAATTGACTTTGTGAAATATTTTAATATTTAAAACTGTATTCCTGCACAACCAAACCGAAACACTTCAACACTACTTAAGTGAAATTTTTGAAAATACAAAAAAACATACACTGTCGCTATTTAAACAGATAATTGATTTTTTCCCCCTTTCGACGTATTAAACCGTTGTCTTTAATACTAGGGAAAATACGTTGGAATTCCTTTATTTTTACAAATGAAAAATGAAAGAATAAATAAGAAAAGGAATTTCTGATGAAAATAAGTATAAAATGAAAATGTCGAACAGACTATACATTAAGACATTTTTATTTAACTTTAATTATTCATATTTTATTGTGTGGACTTTTGATTTTTCTGTTCTTGTTTTCTTTCATTGCCCCAGGCAGGTGTTTATTAAAATTGTTGTAAATAATTTTTTGAAAGGGAAGGTATGTAACAGAGCTCGTATGGGCGCGTGTGAGAAAGTACTAGCAGCCGTTAAAGCATGTATGCAAATTAGCAAATGTGCGAGAGCTCGCGTCACAAGAAAAGCAGAGAAAAATACTCTACGTTGTCGAAGAGAGAAGCAAGATGTTGACGTGGACAAGATGTACGTGTGAGTCAAGGGCGAGAAAGCGCTGGCTGGGGCCGCGTGATGTGGCGAGGGCACAGAGATTTTTAAAAAGCACATGTGTGCGTGAAAAGACTTGGGAAAAATAATGAAATGCGTTGTTTTGGAAGAACCACGATTAAATGCAATTTATTTGCATTTTAAAAAGAAAATGCCGAATCGGATATTTCTTTGTTTCTGTTTTATTCGTTTGTTCCTTTGCGGCGGTACCAGGCAGCGTGTGGGTCCGAAAAGTTGGAAGTGTAACGACACAGATACAAAGTGACGGCCACATTAAAAAGAACCGGCTCAGGCGTCATTCCCTAAAGGAATTGAACCAGAAACATGTATGCACATATGTAGTCAATAATTATTGTATAAACATATACAAACTGTTTTTTTTTTTAGATGCGGCGAACTTTAAATTAAAATAAATCACAGAAAATATATTTTATTATACAAAATTAAAATAAATCACAGAAAAATATATTTTATTATACAAAAACATGGTTTATTCCAAAAATTAATTTTGGTATTTTATGATTTAAATATCATTTCGTGCACATGGCTCCGCGGTTCGTGCGTTGATAGCGAAATGTAGAGGTCTATTTTTTACGAACTCCGCATATTAAATTAGGTTGTATTTCGGCGATAATATGACGAATGTTGTCTTCCAAGTGGTCTATTGTGTCTGGTTTATCACTGACTGCAGAAGACTTTATATATTCCCAAAAAAAACATAATCTAATGGATTTAAAGCATACGAACGCGGTGACAAGTTGACAAGTCTATTTCGTAAAATTCTTCGTTCCTCCAATTAATTCTCTCTGTAAATTGATCGTATTATCATTTGCAATTTGCAAACACTGCTCTGGTTTCAGTCTCTTCAGGGTGAATTGCCAAACCAAGCTGAACTAAAAAATAACCGATAGTTGCAAAATCTGCTATCAAAAGAAAATAGAGTTGGCAATTAAAGTTGGCCACCCCTGAACATGTGTAGAGCGACAGAGACAGAGGGGGGATTGAGAGAGAGAGAGAGAGAGAGAGGAAGGGAGAGAGAGAGAGAGGGGAAGAGAGAGAGAGGGGAAGAGAGAGAGAGGGAGATAGAGAGAACAAAAAGTGTCTTAAAAAATGAGAGAATAAGGATAGCGTGTGAGAAAGATTGTTGTAAAACCTATAATATATACATAGATAAGTATATAGATATGCAGAGATCGTCGTGATGTTAGGATCGAGTTTGACCCGCTAATAATTTGAAACAAGTCTTGCGTAATGTTGTTTCTAAAGACTTCCAATTTACATTTACATTTTGATGGGTCATACATTCCAGCAATTTGTTTTTATTTGTTTGTTTATTTGTTTATTTGTGTGTGTTTTTTTTTATTTTTATCTTTTATTTGTTTTTGTCTTTATTTCTTTTATTTTTGTCTGTCCTCCCAAACTGGAGCGTGGGATTCCTCGTATGAGGCCAAATAAATCTTCGCCATCCGCCCACCCGTAACCAAAACTCGTCCGGTCAGAGAGCGGGGCGGGGATCGGAGAATGAATCATTTTCTGCCTTGACACGCGAATTATATTTATCATCATTCAATAATTCTATGCAAAAAAAAAAAAATAATAATAATAATAAAATAAATAAAAAATAGAATTCAAAATTCTTTCACTCACAAAGTTGTTTATTACTTAATTCGACACTAGAAGCATATTTACGTTAGACTATTACTAGTCTCATTATATCAAAATGTTTCGATCGATGTCACTCCGACCTTCTTGAAGTTGGCCTAAATTTTACTTTGAAATAGCATTTTCTATAGTCAGTCACGCTTAAATTGGAAATAACATTATCTTTGGTCTGTAAAGCTTGAATTAAAATAGAACTTTCATCAATCTGTCATGCTGATGTGTCAAATAACATTTTTGTGGTCTTTGTCAAATAACATTTTTGTGGTCTTTGTCAAATAACATTTTTGAAACTAAAGTTTGAAATAGAATTTTACTCGATTTCTCATGCTCCTATTTGAAATAGCAATTAATTTAGTTTTTCATGCTCAAGTTTGAAACAACAATTTCTTAAATCTGTCATTCCTATATTGGAAATAGCATATTCTTTGATCTGTTACACACGTGTCTGAAATTGTATATTCTTTGGTTTGTTACATGCATTTTTAAATTATTATATTCTTTGGTCTGTTACACGTATGCTGGATATTTCAAATATACTATTCTATATTCGTTGGTTTGTTACATGCATTTTTAAATTATCAAATTCTTTGGTCTGTTACACGTATGCTGGATATTTCAAATATACTATTGTATATTCGTTGATTGATCACACGTTTTAAATAGCATAATCTTTTCTGTCACTTTTGTTTGAAATAGCACATTCTCTGGTTTGTTACACTTATGTTTGAAAATGCATAGTCTTTGGTCTGTTATACTTATTTTTGAAATATCATATTTTTTGGTCTCTCACACTTATGTTTGAAATAGCATACTCTTTGGTCTGTTACATTTATGTTTGAAATAGCTTATTCTTTGGTCTGTAACACATGTTCGAAATAGCATATAATTTGGTCTGATACGAATACGTTTTAAATAGCACAATCTTTTGGTGTTACATATATGTTTTAAATAGTCTATTTTTGGTTCGTTACAAATATGTTTGAAATAGCATATTATTTGATCTGTTTCACTTATGTTTAAAAAAAGGATATTCTTTGTCTGTTACACTTATGTTTTAAATAGCACATTCTTTACATCTATCTTTCACATAGCATAATTTTGGTTTGTTACGCATGAGTTTTAAATAATATATTCTTCTATTTGTAACACACTTGTTTGAAGAAATATATTCTTTGGTCTGTTACACTTATGTTTAAAATATCATATTCTTTGTTCTGTCACACTTATGCTTGAAAAAGTATATTTTTTAACTTGTTACACGTATGTTTGAAAAAGCAAATTCTTTGGTTTGTTACATACATATTTGAAATAACATATTCTTTGATCTGTTACAAATATGTTTTAAATAGCATATTCTTTTAGTCTGTTAAACTTATGTATTCAATAGCATAATATTTTAACTGTTACAAATATGTTTTAAATAGCATATTCTGTTGTCTGTTACACTTAAATTTTTTTACATAGCATATTCTATGACAGTTAGGCTTATGTCTTTAATAGCATATTCTTTGGTCAGTTACACTTAAATTTAAAAAGGCGTATTCTTTAGTCTGTAAAACTTATGTTATAAAAAACATGTTTTTGTCTGTTACACTTAAGTTTGAAATATCATATTCTTTGGTCTGTTACCCTTATGTTTTAAAAGGCATATTCTTGGCCTTGTTACACTTATGTTGGAAATGAGATACTCTTTAGTCTGTTACAGATATCTTCAAAATAGCATATTCTTTGATCTGTTACACTTATGCTTGAAATAGCATATTTTTCAGTTTTTCACACTTACCTTAGAAATAGCATATTCTTTGCTCTGTTGCGCTTATGTTTTAAATATCATATACTTTGATCTGTAACATATACGTTCGAAATAGTAAATTATTTGATTTGTTACACTTATGTTTTGATTAGCATAAAGTTTAGTTTGTTACATCTATCTTTGAAACGACATATTTTTGGTTTGTAGACATATGTTTTAAATAGTATATTCTGTAACACTTTTGTTTAGAGAAGCATATTCTTTGGTCTGTTACACTTATGTTTGAAATATAATAATCATTGGTCTGTCACACTAATGTCTAAAGTAGTATATTTTTGATCTGTTACACGTATATTTAAAAAAGGAATATCTTTAGTCTTTAAACAGCATATTCTTTAGTTTTGTACACATATGTTTAAAATAGCATATTATTATGTATGTTACACTTACGTTACTAATAGTATATTCTTTTTGTCTGTAACAGTTATGTTTTAAATATAATTTTTTTTGTCTGTTACACTCACGTTTGAAATTGCATGTTTTTACTGTTACACTTATATTTGAAGTTGCATATACTTTGGTATATTACACTAATGCTTCAAATTGCATGTTTTTTAGTCTGTTACACTCAGGTTTTAAATAGTATGTTCTTTAGACTGTTACAGTTATGTTTAAAATAGCATATAATTTTGTCTGTCACACTCATGCTTTCAATAGCATATTTTTTTGGTCTGTAACACGTATGTCTTTTCACAGCATATTGTTTGTTACAGTTATGTTAAATATAGCATATTCTTTGGTCTGTTACACCTGTGTTTGAAATAGAATAATCTTTCATCTGTCAACCTTATGTTTAAAATAGCATTTTTATCTGTTACATTTATGTTATAAATAGCATAGTTTTGGTCTGTTACACTTATGTTTTAAAAAATATAATCTTTGGTGTGTTACACATATGTTTAAATAGTATATTCTCTGGTTTGTTACACTTTTATATTTAAATAGCATACTGTTCATGTTTTTAATAGCATACACTTTAGTTTGTTACATCTATCTTTGAAATGACATATTTTTGGTGTGTTACACATATGTTTTAAATAGTATATTCTTTGGGTTGTAACACACCGATGTTTGAAATAGCATATTTTTGGTCTGTTAAACATATCTTGGAAATAGCATATTTTTCTATTCGTTACACTTATGCTTGAAATAGTAACTTTTCTGGTCTGTTACACTTTTGTTTTAAATTGTATATCATTTGGTCTGTTACACTTGTGTTTGAAATAGCATATTTTTGGTCCGTTAAACTTATGTTTGAAATAGCATATTCTTTGATCCGTTACACTTATGTTTGAAATAGCATATTTTTTGATCTGTTACACTTATGTTTGAAATAGCATATTTTTGGATCCGTTACACTTATGTTTGAAATAGCATATTTTTTGGTCTGTTATACGTATGTTTTAAATAGCATATTTTTTGGTCCGTTATACGTATGTTTTAAATAGCATATTTTTTATCTGTTACTCTTTTGTTTGAAATAGAAATTAATTTTATCTCCCAAGCTTCAGTTTGTTTAAAAAATAAACAAAATATTTTTTGGTATATCACGATTAAGTCTGTATTAGTATATTCTTTAGTTATTCACGCTTATGTACGAAAGAGTATTTGCTTTGATTTATTACGCTCAAGTTTGAAGTAGAAATTACTCTTGTCTGTCACCCTCAGGTTTGGAATTTGATATTGTAAATGTTACCATATTTGTCCAAAATTTTTTGTGTATATCTATTTAGCTGTTTTGCATGGTGCTGAACTCAATTTAAATATGGTAAAACCTTGGGGACTTTTGGGGCTAAATTAGTGATGGGGGTGCAAATGATGGACTTGGTCATTTCTTTTTTGCATGGTGCAGAACTCAAATTCACATATGTTAAAACCTAAAACTGCACCGTTTGTTCATTTTCACCAAGATTTGACGTCCCCTGGGGACTTTTATGGCCAAATGGGGGAGGGGACAAATGCTGAACTTAGTCATTTTTTTATGCCTCGTTCACTGTACACTCACGGGGGACTATGCATGCTTCACTTGTTTCATTTCCAAGCGCGCAGATTGAACGGCGTTTCTCATGTTAGATGCGATTCATTGTGCGTCGGCTAATCTTTTACGCGTATGTTCGATATAGCATTTTAATCGCTCAGCACACAGATGGAATGGACGTACTTGTTAGAGGCGTCTAAGTGTTTTTATGATAGGCGATATCTGTCAGTCGATCTGTCACATTTGTTTTAAATATTATTTTCCTCAGTCGGTCACGCATTTTTTTGTAGATTAAACAGATTTATCTTAAGAATACCTTGATTTTCTAATTCTATATAAGTAAATGCACGGTCGACTAGTCGCTAATTAAAGCAGCTCCCCCACTGAGTTTTTTGCTGAAGTGAGTGCCTGACTCACCCTCGGAATTAAATAGAAACCTCGTAAAATCAATCGTAGGCGTGTTCATTTTCTTTCTGAGATTTTCATAGATGGCTCTTGATGGGAAATCAACTCTTCAACTGTAATGCACTCGTTACATGTCTGCACACGAGACCCATTCGTTGTATGCATACACAGTTGTAAGAAAACAAAGACAAGGAAATAATTCAACTTATTTTTTTCCAGTGAAACAACAGACATTTATTTACAGGTACTTTCCAGAATAACGCCTTGACTCTTGTTCAAAGGTCTTATATATATATATATATATATATATATATATATATATATATATATATATATATATATTAAAAATCAAGAAGTAAAAGTTAAGTTTACAAGCCTAAAGCTTCCGTAAACTTAAAGCGTATATAAATATCAATATTTATATTGTAATCGCAATCATATAAAAAGCTCCATACAACCAAAATAGATAATAGACCTTATATATATATATATATATATATATATATATATATATATATATATATATATATATATATATATATACTAGCATGGGTGCACGGCGTTGCCCGGGTGTTTGGAGGTGTATGCTAAGTAAAAAAAAAAAGAAAAACAACACGGCCAATTTATTTTATTTTGACCCCTTAACATTTATTATTTTGGGCTCAAATCAAGTTATTAAGTTAGATCCATGTCCAATGAACCTATATCTAAAATTTCAAGTGTTTATACCCCAAATTGTCGGAGGAGTTTGGTAGAGTTCTCAAAGGTTAAATCGTTGAACTTTTACCCCTTAACAGCCACATTTCTGTCCGAAAACCGATCACATGGATTTTCCCAAATCTCAGTACCCTGTATATCAAATTGCAAGTCTGTAGACATAAAATTGACAGAGTTATTGCGTAGGGAAATCTACACAGATACACAGACAGACACACACACAACTTTTATATCTATAAATAGAGATAGGTGGATGAATGAGAGCTAGACAGAAACGACTTTCGTCACGCTTAAGTCAAGTTTATCTATAAAATTATAATAAACGTCAAGTTTGTGTATAAAATTGTGGTTACGGATATAATTTTCTTAATTTGTGAGAATGCGTATTTGTGTTTGTGCGCGGATGTGTGTCTGTGTTTTCGCGCTTAGCTTTTATTTACCTCTTCCTTCACCTCATTCCCCTCCTCCTCCTCCTCCTCCTCCTCCTCCTCCTCCTACTACTACTACTACTACTACTATTACTAATTATAGTGTTAATACTTCTACTTGTAATAATACTATTGCTGCTGCTAGTCCCAAAACACGAGTGGAGTGCAGGACCACTTACATAATGAGCGTCGTAGAAGTTTTTTTTCCCTTTCTGGCGTTTGTGTCCAGCAAGCACCTGAGCTTTGCAACAGTTATTCGCAGTTCCCTCGGCGATGTCGTCCTTTCCTTTTGGCTTACTTCTTTTCCCTTACCTCCCCTGCACTTTTTCTTGTAGAAAGGGGACACGGGGGGGGGCTATTGGAGTGGCCGTGCCGGTCTTGTTAGGTACGAACAATTCCACCTCCAACCCCTTTAGTTTGGTCAACAGATGTTCGTCGTGGACGTGACCCACCTGTTGCTCGAATGGGGTGATTGCGGAACTTCGACAATGTTGATACGGCCTCAATATGAGATGCCGAACATTTTCGCCGAACTCGAAAACTAGATGCATATTCATGAAACAGATATCTGGATTTTACTGATCGTGTCATTGTTGACTGAGGACGGTGCAATATGTCACCTCTGCAAACAAAACATTCTTCACATAAGCAAAAAGATAAGGTTATCATTAGCATATCACTGAGACAAATGACCTTTACGTTGTTACACCGCGTCGCATGAAAGAGAGAAGCATACCAAATATCAAGGTCTCAAGCATGATATGAAAGGAAAAAAAATGGAATCCTAGGGAGATATCAATCATATCAGTTATTATAAGTGTCAGAGGGCTTATGAAGAAGAACCTAAAGTCCTACCTAACTAATATTCATGGTGAACCAAGTGCAAAGGGAACAACGAGGATACTAAAAAAAAGCTCTCGGCTGATTTCAATAAAAACCAGGGCAATGTTGGCAGCTGGCTTGGCTGCCCCTCCCTTCCCAAAAAAGAGTACGAGTCGCATTCTAAAAACTTATTCCCCCTATTTTTTAAACCCGCTCAAATGGATCAGAGGGGATTAATCACCCCTTCTCATGTACATGACATGATAAAAAACCTAGCACCTCAAAAGCATGTGGACCTGATCAGTATGGAGTACTGTGCTATTAAAAAAATGCTCCGCTGAGGTTGCTCCAGTTCTCTCCAAACTTTACAACAAACGCCTCAACGAATCTTGCTTTCCTGGCTGCTGGAAAACCGCTTCTGTGGTACCAGTTTTCAAGAATTCTGGCACAAGAACTGACCCATTAAAAAATCGCCCCAGTAGCCTCCTTCCGTTTTTCACAAAAATATTAGAGTCCTTAATAATCAAGCTCTAGTCCATCACCTTACAGCTGCTAAACTCTTGACCGACAATCATTATGAATTTAGGCAAGCTCGTTCCACAGCAGATATCCTAACTGTAATCTCTGAACGTATATACTGTTTACTGGACAAAATAGGGAGGGTAGACCGATAGCCCTCGATATATCTAAGGCTTTTGACAGGGTATGACATGATGGTTTTCTAACGAAAATTAGATCATAAGGTATCACTGGAAGAATACATAATATAATTAAATCCTTCTTAAGTAAGAAAAAAATCCAGGTTGTCCTCGACGGTGATACATCTAAACAATATGATATATATTTGGGAGTACCTCAGGGGTTTATCCTTGGACCTTTATTATTCTTGGTATTCATAAATGACATCCCTGATAAAATTGTCTCTGAGATGGGTATATTTGATGATGACATCACTCTCTATAGCACGAGGAGAAAACAAATAAACACATATCTAAGGAAATGACAGAAACACTAGAGGATGACCTCCAATCTGTAATGGAATGGGGACAAAAATGGAGTATCACATTCAATGCTGCTAAGACTAAGCTTGTTTCCTTCAATAATTACACAAAACCTTCTCTGCCACCAATAGCAATGGCCAAGAACACATTACCCGAAAGTACGTCCTTTAAACTCTTCGGCCTAACGTTTACAGGGAACATGAACTGGAATAGATACATTGAGAGCATTGCCAGGGCTGCTGCGAAAAAGGTGGGTGCTCTCTACCGCGCTAGAAAACTACTTACGACTGAAAGTATCCTGTATCTCTACAAGGCCACCATTCGCCCATGTATGGAGTACTGTTGTCACATTTGGGCTGGTGCATCTGCTACTTGTCTCTCACTTCTTGACAGGGTTCAAAAGAGAGTCGCCAACGAAATGTTGCACTCCTCTGCCTGTTCTATAAGTACTCTAATGGTGAATGCTCTGACGAACTACAAGCACTTGTACCCCCTCGACGTGAACACCCCCGACAAACCCGAAAAGCAGCTAAATCCCACCCCTTCACAGTAAAGATCCCTAGGTGTAAGAAAGCCTTCTACTCCAATAGTTTCTTCCCCAGAACTGCTAAACTTTGATTCTGGATTCTCAACTGTTCTGACATGCAAAAGTTCAAATGTAATGTGAACAGACATCTTGCCACTCGTCTCCCTTCATAATACCCCTGCAACCTATGTCCCCGATTGTAGCCCCCTACTTGAAAGTGGCGCTGTGCCTTGTTTGGTGTGAAAATTGAATTTAAAAAAATTGTTATGATGACTGAATTGTGCATTTATGACCGGAATCGGTATTTTAGTACGGAATCGGTAATTGCAAAAAAATCGGGGAAAATATTGAAATCGTCGCATCATTAGTTAATACATTGGGCGGTGTAGATGGACAGCATAATCTAAAGCAGTTGATAGTTCGTCCAGCCTTCCGTTTCAGCCATCTTGCTTTGTAGATAGTATGTTGGTTAAACATGCAACATATCAAAGCACATGCGATACTCTGGCCTCATTGGGTGTCAACCAGAGGTGGTAACGCTGTTTCACGTCTAAAACGATATCACCATCCATCAGGGTACGAAACAATATATAAAGAACAAGTGCGCGTTCAATCTTTTCGATTTAATTATAGAGGCAATTTTATGTTATTTACAAAACGTATTTACTTTCGGCCATTAGATCACTGTCTGACTGACGTAAATGAACATTTAAAAAATTAAGATGTTTAAAATTCAACGTTATTTCAAGCGGTTAATGGTAGCCGAATGGATTAGGTCTCCGCTAATCGAGCCAGAAATGTCTCGTGATACGGGGTTCGAATCGTTCAACTGGTATTTATCGTGACACCCTGCACTGAAGATTCCCGAAAGGATGAAACACTAGTGTCTGTATGTATTTAATTATTATAGTAGAAAATAATTATAAATATAAATATATATATATATATATGTGCGTGTGTGTGTGTATATATATATATATGTGTGTGTGTGTGAAAATGTCTGAGAGTGTGTGTGAAAATGTCTGAGAGTGTGTATGTTTGTGTGTGTCTGTGTACATTTTCCTACCAAATAACTCTGTCAATTTTCGATCTAGAGACTCGAAATTTGACATAAGGAGTATTGAGATTTGGGAAAATCTTTTTAATTGGTTTTCGAATTTATCTTTCCGGTGTCTAGCAAACTACTCAGCCAATTTTGGGTTTAAACATTTGGAATTCATACAGAAAGGGTATTCAGACATGCGGCAGGCATTTTAATCAGTTTTGGGGCGAAATTTTGGCCCCCAAAAGGTCAAAGTTGAAAGAGTTTACCTTTGCCGGTTCTACCAAATCCTTCCGCAAATTTTGGGTGCAAAGACTTGAAATGTTACATGTAAGTAACTTGGACATGGGTAAAACTTTGTATTTTGATTTGAGACCAAAGTAATAAATGTTAAGGTGGCAAAATTGGGGCCAAAGTTTAAAAAAAATGACCTCTGCAAGTCTATACGAAATTAATCAGACAAATGTTGGTCTAAACATTTGAAATCTTACATGAACAATATATAGGGCCCGAGCAAAGCCGGGCTGAACTGCTAGTATATATATATAAAAGTAATATTGTGTGTGTGTGTGTGTGTGTGTGTGTGTGTGTGTGTGTGTGTGTGTGTGTGTACATATCCCTACAAAACTAATATGTCAATTTTCAGTCTACAGACTCGAGATTTGACATAAGGGGTATTGAGATTTGGGAAAAAACCTTTTAATCGGTTTTCGGCCAGAAACTTGGCTGTCAATGGGTCAAAGTTCAACGATTTGATCTTTGAAAACTCCTCCGACAATTTTGGGTCTAAACACTTGAAATTTTGGATGTAGGTTACTTAGACATGAGTCCAACTTTTTCATATCTATATACATATGCACATAAGGTTATGAACTGAGATTTGCAAGAATTAATAATTTGTTAACATATTTCCTTTTCATTGTCATTTTTTTGTAAACATTTACTGTTAAAAACACTTAATATAAAAATATCTACGATTTAAAAGAAAATTAAGGGAACATTTCTTGCTTTTTAGGTTTGTGTCGCATTGTTTAAAATATTCCCCCTAAATCTGTAAATAAACCTGTTTATTTTTACAAAGTCTTTTAATGAAAATAAAAATAGTTGGGGAAATTTGTTGGGTATACGTTGTCGTGTCTAAATTTGTCTTGCTTAAATTTGCCGTGCCTAAATATCACACGAGCATAAAATCAGTAGGAGCAGGGAGGTGGTTCAGTGGTTAATGACACGGACTGAGAACCTGTCATCCAGTTCGTTCCATAGAAACACTTTCATTTAGATTCGTTAGGTACGTTGACAACCTTCATGATGTACCCTCCCGTAAGAAAAAAATCTTAATTGAAAGATATCGAGGAAACGAATGTCAACACAATCATCGTCATTACGTCTAATAACAATAACATTACATCAATAGTTCAAACAATTTATATTGTTTATGCATATTTTCATATTAAAAAATTATAAAATAAAACGTTTCATTCACACTTAACCAAAGCAAAGACACCGTTTCAGAGCTTAGATTATAATAAAGCAGGCATGGTGCAGACCCGAGGCATCTTGCATTCACTGTGACTAATGACAGCCAGAGATCATTAGCAGCGGCAGCAGGGAGTTGATGGTGGCTAAGTGGTTAACGACACAGACTGACAGCCTGGCTGTGCCAAGCTCGAATCCAGTCCGTTCTACCTAAACACTTTCACTTAGGGACGGAAGAAGAGTTCTTAATAGAAAGACATCGGGAAAACGAATGCCAACACAATTATCTTAATGAGGCTCAACAACAATAACAATAACAGCAGTAGCAATTGTGCTTTGTCGTACATTTGTCGTGCCTAAAGTTATCGTAAATAAGTAGTAAAATAATCACTAACGACTTTTGATGTCATGAGGTCACCTACGTTGCACGCTGCGTGTACTTTTAGACGATTCAGATTTTTGGAGTTGGCTAAAATTAGCTTGAGTTGGCCAAATCTAGCTTGCGTTCGCCAAATCTAGCTTGCGTTCGCCAAATCTAGCTTGCGTTGGCCAAATCTAGCTTGCGTTGGTTAAATCTAGCGTTGGCCAAATCTAGCTTGCGTTGGCTAAATCTAGCTCGAGGGCCAAATGTAGCTTGGTTAATATAGCTTGGCCAAATCTAGCGTTGGCTAAATCTAGCTTCCATTGGCCAAATCTAGCTTGTGTTGGCTAAATCTAGCTTGCGTTGGCCAAATCTAGCTTATGTTGGCCAAATCTAGCTTGCATTGGCTAAATCTAGCTTGCGTTGGCCAAATCTCGTGTTGGCCAAATCTAGCTTGTGTTGGCCAAATCTAGCTTGCGTTGGCCAAATCTAGCTTGCGTTAGCCAAATCTAGCTTGCGTTAGCTAAATCTAGCTTCAGTTGGCCAAATCTAGCTTGCGTTGGCCAAATTTAGCTTGCGTTGGTTAAATCTAGCGAGTCCTGTTGAATTTTTATTTGAAAACGATGTGAATAACTTCTCAAGTATCTATCAGCTATGTCTATTTTTAAAGTGTGATTTGAACCGCATTAATGTACATATGAATGAATTAGCTACGGTAAGAATAACGAATTCGGGCGAAGATGGGGGAGGAGCTTTTTACGCTGAAGAGAACACGTCGGAATTTAAGAAGAACGAATTCTGTCAATCCTCATGAGATTAAAAGCTATTTTCAACAAGAAGGAAAGTATAGTTGGTGCGACTAAGACGAGAGTTGGACTTTTTACAGTTAGCGCCAGCATGTCATGGAAAATTTTAAATAAGCATTCCTGACCCAGACTTTTTTTTACAGTTGTTGGAGATTTTTAAATTAGAACTCGAGAGCCGGGCTTTGAAAAATTACCGTCATGTTATGGAGAATTTTAAATAAGAATTCGAGAGCCGGACGTTTGGAATACGCATTCGAGAGGTGGACTTTGTGAAAATTGTCGTTGTGATATGCAGAATTTTAAGTAAACATTTGAGAGTCGGAGTTTTTGAAAATTGCCGTCGTTGTAAAATGACGTGATTAAATTTCGATTTAAGACATACATTTTTTTTATTGTCATCGTTGTGTAATGAAAAGATAATTACGCTTACGGAGGGCTAGTTACGTCTAGCCGTGTATGAAGAGCTAATTGTGTTTAGTTCTGTACGGCGGGCTAGTTTAGTCTAATCGTCAATGGAGGGCTAGCTGTGTCTGTGGTCGTGTAGTGAAAGATCTGGGCACGGTTTTGAATGTAAAATGATTTTTAAAGATTATAGGAGCGTGTAGTTTGATATGCATTAATTTGCATACCATTCAATTTGCTACGATAAGAAGAACGAATTCGGGTGAAAAGAAAGTCGCGTGTTTGGCACCGAATAGGATACATCGGAATTTAAGAACTCGCGCGAATGCTGTTAATTCTTATTTTTCTTATTAAGTTTTATTAGATTACAGAAAGAAGTCTCAGAAACCCATGACACCCAAGTTCACTTTACGTAGACATTCCTTTTCTAGTGTATCGACACAGAGCAAAGTGTAGTATCTGTTCTGATACTACACTTCATCTTTTCTGTCCTCAGTCAGTGAAAAAGAAATCCTTCTAGACTGAGGCAATTTTATTTCTTTCTAAATCCAGTATGTAACTTTTTGAAGAGCTAGATTTTCTCGACAAAAAAAAAAAAAACAAAAAAACGAAAAACGTGTATCTAATTTTGCTATCATATGGAAGTAATACTCTTTGTTGTTGACTTTGAGTCGGGTACTCTTCTGGTTTGCCATTTGATCTATTAATAAATAAAAATGCATGTTTTTTTTGTTTGTTTTTTTGTTCATACATAATTCCAGATTGATGTTGACGTCTTTAAGCTGGCGAATAGAAAGTAACTGATGGCTGGAATTAAATTTTTAAATTAAAAGTCAAGTATTAGGGTTCATGTGTGTTCTTGGACGACGTGAAAGCGTCACTTTTGACACACGCACCCCTGTTGTACCAAGTAGACCCCCAAACTATTTTTTCACGGTTCATACATTTCAACTTACACCATAGATCCGAATAGTCGGTATACAGCTTGAATCAGAAAATAGCTGACCGAACTTAAACACCAATTCTTAATTTGTTTTGAGAAATTCGGATTCACTGTACGTGTACCTATTTGAATGACATAACGGGGATGAGTAGTGCTTTAGATTTTGACCTTCGATCCGGGCGTGGGTGTTATTCGTGGGCGTGAGAATAGTTGATGTTTGATAAATTCACTTTGGATAGCTTTTGTTCAAACTTTCAGATAAGCATAAAAAAATTTCTTTTCTTAATTTTAAATTCAAAAGAAAAGAAAAAAAAGTTAACGGTCTAATGTAGGTGTATTCAGGTATTGCAGCTGGACGTCTTTATTCATCAATGGTTACAGATATGGTTTTTGTGGGCGAGGATTGGTCGCATCCAGACTCTTTCTCCTACCCAGCTGGTTAGAGTTAGGGAGAAATTGTGATTCAAGTCAAACTATTTTTTTAAATTGACATCGTCGTGTAATTAACACGGTGAGTGCTTGAATGAGCTCCAACCCTTCGTTCCATCATTTTAAGACATTTACAGCAAGAACTTTCCTTGCTGCCACAATAGAAAGTGGCTTCACCTTTTCCCTTCATAGTAAGTTTGCGAAGCCAGTTAAATACAAAATTAAAATAAAATGATAGATTAGTTAAATTTTGCTTGTTATATTCCCTTCTCCTTCCCTCCCCCTCTCTGTATCCCCTTCCCTCTGTATCTCCCTCTCTCTGTCTCTCCCTCTCTCTGTCTCTCTCTCTGTCTCCCTCTCTCTCTCTCTCTCTCTCTCTCTCTATATATATATATATATATATATATATATATATATATATATATAGATGTGTGTGTGTGTGCGTGTGTGTGTGAGTTTGTTTCCTAACCCTCACCCGGCCCGACGGAATTTATCCTCAACCCCAAAGCGAATAGAGTCTGGACCATTATTAAAATGACCTTCCTCTGGTAAATGCGGTATTGTGCTAGTAATCCTGTGCAGTTCTAGGAGATCAACCCTCCCCAGCACCGGGGAGGGTAAATTTATTGCTTACTGCCTGGGGTGCCCCTACCGGGAGTTGCCGACAGAGCTGTCCCGTTAAATATAAATACATACAAAGACAAAACCCTTAATTAGTTCAATTTTGCTTGTTATATTCTCTCTCTCTCCCCCCCTCTCTCTCTCTCTCTCTCTCACGCAAGCGGAGGTAACAAGAAGTGTGGAAGACTTTATTGTTATAAATTTAAGAAATACGCTTAAATATGATATTTTAATTTGTTCAGATTTCGTATATATTATTATAGAGTTGTAATTTAAAAAATATTTGGCTGCCATCAGCTAGAATCGCCATCGAAAGCAAAACTTCAAAGCTGGCGACGTTACCACTGTACTAAGGTAACACGCATATGAACTAATTAAAAATAAACTACGATGAATGTACAAAATTTACAACGATTTTTCCAATTTTAACACATTTTTGATCCATTAAATACTATTTAAAAATCACAAAAAAAGAACAGTTCATAACAAATCCAATCATCAGAGCCCCCTAGCGCCGATCTGCAGCTTTTTGTTTCGGGAGAGATATAATTTGAAAATATGTAGATAGACAGATATAGAGAGTTTTATAAATTTGATGCATACTAGCGGGTGTCGTCCGGCTTTGCCCGGTCATAAAATACGCTTAAATATGATATTTTAATTTGTCCAGATTTCGTTTATA
>NC_136515.1:50829559-50849559 GCF_053919585.1 Euprymna scolopes | reverse complement strand
TTTAATTTCATTTGAGCCAAAACAATACATGTTTAGTGGTCAAAATTATTTATTTTTAAATTTTACCACTGCGGTCTCAACCAAATTGCTCAGTTAATTTTTAGTCTAAACATTTGAAATTTTACATAAAGGGTATTCAGACATGCAGCAAGCTTTGTAATCAGTTTTTGGAGGAAATTTTGGCTGTTAAGATGGCAAAAGTTGAAAGAGTTTATCTTTGCAAACTCTATCAATTTTTGGGTCTAAACACTTGGAATTTGTGATGTAGGTTTCCTGGACACGAGTCAAACTTTTTAATATATATATTTATATATAGATATGCATATGAAGTTATGAACAGTACATAGGGCCCGAGCAAAGGCGAGCTGAACTGGTAGTATATCAATAAAAGTGAAAATGTTTTTGTGTGTGTACATCAAATGACAGTCAAGGCTTCTCACCATTACGTTATACTGCTGAGTGGGTAATGAATTAACGATGTTTTGTCATCGTCCAAATGCCTCCGCTCGGTTTGTTTACACAAAGAGCGTCGCTTAGTACGCTATTTATAGTTTGTATATCACTTCCCAATATGCTCAACCCAAGATAGGGTGCATTATAATCATCCACATATAGTACTGTTTCGCTTTTTCACAGCTTATCAGTGCGGCTAGACAGGCTCGAAACCTGACCGCCCAAATGACAGTCAAGGCTTCTCATCATTACGCTATACGGCTGCTGCTGCTGCTGCTGCTGAGTGGGTAATGAATTAACGATGTTTTGAAATCGTTCAAATGCCTCCGCTTATATATATATATTAGATCAGGTTTCTTCACACGAGTGAGAGATTCTTTTACTGATCTTCTTGGAAATAATAATTTATCATTTTATCTATTTATTTATTACTTCAGATGTGGTAGTTTAATTGTAAAAAAAAAAAATCGTAGATTCAATCAATTGGATGTATTGCCAGCGTTTGGCACTGTTTTATTAGTATTCGTTTCAGCCAATCGCGATTGAAAACTACGCCCATCGCAATAAAACATGTGTATTTTAAGAAAATGTTGATATGATGTAGATTGCAGTTAACCTTTTATATCAAAAAGAGAATTAAAGACGTAAGTGAATTTAAAGCCTTACTTTCGCAGAAATAATGAAGAGTATGAAATATAAGATTAACTTAGTTAATAATTTATATAAATATATAAATAAAATAGTAGGTGTATGTATGTATGTATGTATGTATGTATGTGCGAATATTTAACTGATAAACGCTTAAACTACTGGTCATATAACACTGAAATTAACAGGAAATAGTAATCAAACACCAAAGATGATTTATAACGAATAAAATCTTTGTTTGGATGGATGAATAACGCGTACAGAAATATGTCGACAAGCTGAAATAACATTTTGTATTTCAACTTGCCGACATATATCTATTACTTTTACGCATGCGTAAATTCATTCATAGCTTGAAGTGGTTTAATTTTCAATCTCTCTTATTTATCTGTAGATAGCTCAAACGGCAGGGACGTTAATTTTTTTTGGTTTCGATTCTAGCTGATGGCACCCAAATTATATTTTTTAAATCTTTCAAAATCAGTACTATCTAATAGGTGAAATATAATATTCAATAGAGAATTGGCTCTGTAATAATAAATACGCAATCTGCATGAATTAAAATATATTTAATCGTATTTTAAACCGGCCAAGGCCGGGCGCACCTGCTAATAAATGATAAATTTATCAAATAAAGCAATCGCAGAAAATTACATTTTCGCACAAAGCTTGGCATTTATTGAGCGGGTTTCTACTAGTACTTTGTTTAATTTTCGATTTTTGATCGATATCGAGATCCCCAGATAACCGTTTAATGCAAGACATGTTTTTTTTCTTTTTCTAAGTTAAGACTCGATATTACTTTTGTTTTAAAGTAAACGAACATTTTAACACAAACACAAAAAAAAAAAACACATATCCAGGTAGAGAGGCGATTAACTTATTTTGCCTTTGGTAACATTTATTTTATATATATATATATATATATATATATATATATATATATATATATATATATATATATATATATATATATATAACTACTTCATTTACTCACACAAATTTAATATACGAAAGTATAGATTTATGCGTAAACTTTAAGTATTTACTTCAAAAGTGCTCAATACGTAGGTAGAGCTAGTTAGTAAATATGGCGATTAAGCTACACTGAATATTCTACGTTTCATCCACTGTAGGATTCGTCAGGCTTATGCGCGAATTTTGTGGTTGCTTCTTGTTTTTATATATGTTGAGGATTTCTAGTTAGCCAATCAGCTTTCTAGTATCCACCGCGCCCCCTCCTATCAGCCAATGGGCATGCATTTTATCGAACAAAGGATCTGTTTTAGAACTAGGTTAGCGGTTTAAGGTGGATCTTTCCCTCCTTTTTTTTATATATATATGAATATACCTATGTGTATTTTTTTTATATATGAATATACCTATGTGTACACACACATGCACACATATATACATATATATATATATATATATATATATATATACATATATGTGTGATCGTTTATGTATATTCATGTTTATTTAATTTATTTATTTGTTTGTTTTCTATTGTTATTGCTAGTTTTAAAGCTATTTTGTATCGCTATCCTAGAGTAAGTTTTATTTTGTGAACACAGTTGTTTGCTATTTCTCGTCTACAGTTTAATAGATTTTGAGGTTCTTTAAAGTACAGGATATTTCTAGTTAGCCAATCAGCTTTCTAGTATCCACCGCGCCCCCTCCTATCAGCCAATGGGCATGCATTTTATCGAACAAAGGATCTGTTTTAGAACTAGGTTAGTGGTTTAAGGTGGATCTTTCCCTCCTTTTATATATATATATATATATATATATATATATATATATATATTTGTTTTTGATAAGATTTTTGTTTTGTTTTCTTAACTGCAAAATGTCTCAAAATTGAAGCAAAAATGATGTACGAGGTACCTTAAATAAGTTTCCAAACTTTTCGTACAATCATTTAAAATTATCGTAAACTCTTCAAAATTCAGTAGGTTATTGCTATACATCTTATGAGATGACTGACCAATATTTATGATTTCAGGTTCAAATGAACAACCACAGCAGGAATTGGAATACACCCTACTAAAGCCTGATTGCCACAGTTAGTGAAGTTAAAAAATGCAATAACATTGTGCTTTCAACTTGGAAATGCCAAAGAAATGTATGGAATGCTTTTCGAACATCTTACATGAATCAAGCATCAGTTTTGGAGTGATACAAGAGATTCAAGAAAGGCAGTAAGTATGTGAGGGACGATGGAATTTGTTAGAGGAGTTAGGAAGTCAGAACACCAGAATTGATTGGCCAAATAAAGAATTTCTTGGATTAGGACCGTCGTGTGTCTATAGAGACAATAAGTGCACAGTTTGATGTCAGTATGGGAACGTTACACATAATTATTTGCAAGAAACTGAAGATGCTGAATATTTGCGCGAATGCACCAGTCGACAAATTCCTCCTTGTCACAGATTATTTGACCAAGTTGGGCATCAAGACACTCACCCTTCCTATAGTCCAGACCTTGCTCCCTGTGACTTTTGGTTATTCCCTAAGCTCAAGGAAAACCTTAAAGTCTGCCGTTATGAGACAACTGAGGAGATGAAAGAGGCTGTGACGAGGGTCGTTGAGACGCTCATACGAAAACAAAATTCCGTGGAGCCTTCCAGAAGTTGTTAGAACGGGGCAACAAGTACATTGCAGCCAGAGGAGTTTCATGAGTGTAGTAGCAATAAAAGTTCCCATATGAAAAATGTCTGAGAACTTATTGAAGGAAGCTCGTATATTATGACTTATTTCCGCTGTTTGGTTGCATTTAAATTTAAAATACACGGTTTAAATAACGGTTTAAAAACTAATGAAAATTTAGATTTCTTTTAAATATATTCAATCAATTTTGCTAAGAACAGAAGACGACGGATATGTGACAACATGGCGTGTAAAAAAAAGGTAAAAATATTGTCTGTATTTTTCCTGATGAAGATTCTTATATAAGACGAAAATTAAAATTTAATTAATTAAATATGTTTATTAAAAGAAAATCTGCATTTTAACTGGTCTCTAAATCGGTATATATTTTTAAGTAAAGCTTTTTTTTAAATTTTGAATGACCAACAATGGCTGGAGTGCATAATGTTTTGGTTTCGGTTCCAACTGATGGCACCGAAGTTATGTTATTTTTTTACCTTAGAAATCATTGGGTACACTATAATAATCAACTGAGAATTTGCTCTATAATAATAAATACGAAATCTGCATAAATTAATATATTATATTTAAATGTATTTAACGACCGGGCAATGCCGGGCGGCCTGCTAGTAAACAATAAATTTATCAAATATAACCTGAGATTTTAAAACCTTTATTATCGCCGGAAAACACACTACCACTTTAGCCACCGAGTAGACTCAAAGTCAAAACAGAGAAGAAGAAAAAGAGAGTCATTTAATGAATTGTCAGTAAATAAAAGACGTCTATTCAGTGTGTCGAATTGATTGAGGGGCAGGCGGAATAATCGAGCTCTTAAGCTAGAAACACATCGGGCGGAATAGTCAGAGTAGGAAAAGGGAGAGTAAGAAGGGTAAGGAGAGTAAGGATTTCAGTAGCGGTTGAGTAAAATAAAAAAGGGAGAGTCATTATGACTGCATTAGTCATTTAGGTAAACGTGCAACGTTGGGCGAGTTCAAAAATAATCAGATCACAATTTTAGAGCTTGTTTGGTTTGTCACTAATTTTGTCACCCGATGCAGCGTGGGCGAGGCCTTCGGGGGCAATTGCCCCGAGCGCAACATTTTAATGAGTGCAAAGTTAAAAAAAAAAAAAAAGCAGAAAAAAGAAACGAATGTCGCACATTCTACTTCATGCCCAGCCCACATGCTAACAGCCTAGGGATTGGTTTGGCCGACGAGACAGTTCTTTATCAAAATGAGATAAATTTATTTATCTTCCTCTGCTAGAGTTTAGACACAAGGTCGGGTTTTCTTCCTCGACCTAAATCTAATCCATTGCTGAGATAGCTTGTTCCCTGTTGGCTTAGGTATGATCCGTATAGTACTATCCAGTTCTAAGAGGTCCATCCTCCTAGTCTTTGACTTCTCGCCCTTTGAGATGAAGTCAGTTTATTGTAATTCGTCTGAGGCGCCCCTACCTGAAAATACCGACGAGGTTGCCTAACCATTTTTGCAGACTAGAGTGCTCTTCCTCTAGGGAACTGGCTTTTCAAATCCCACCTTCCTGATCTTGTGTCACATAACATTTCTGTCAAGACTGAAGGAAGCCACTTATTAGAAATGGTAATAAAAATGTAAAAACAAATCATTTGAGCTTTCAGTTTTAAGTTATTATTCCCAAGCAACGCCGACTTTTTTTATTTTCTTTCTCTCATCTTCTCTAACAACAGTAATCTGTTACTACTGTGATAGAAATTGCTGAGTCATGAGAAGAGCTAAATAAACGTTTATCAAATATCGGAAATTTCTTTTTGGTTCATTGCATAACATTAAAAAAAATCGCTATAAATGTCGACTAACCCCTTAAAATTATGTTCCTGTTGACCTAAAAAATAATGAATATTAAGAAAACGTGGTACTGAAAAAATAATATATAATAATATTTGTTAGTGTGTCTTGTGTAGTTGCTGACTTTTAGATGGGCACATCGCTAACGAAGTTAGATCTTCGACGCCCAAAATGAAAATGTTTAAAATCGTTTCTGTGCAAGTCTCTCTGCGAAGACACTTGTCTCGATTTGTAAACAGAAATAAAAAAACCACATTCTAAGCCAATCAAGTGCATTCCTTTGATTTTATAAAATTCGACGTTTTCATCCATCCTGAGTGCTATAAAATGCAAGTTTTTCTTCAATAAACAGTAGAGCAGAAATCCACGACAGAGTTTGCCTCAGTCCCCACCTCGGCCTCCTCCCTATCAAACTTGGGGATTCTATCTCAATTCACGCATACACACGGGCCATAAGCATACGCGCCCACACAACTGATTAACTTCTTCTAGTTATCGTCTGCTCTTGAAAAACAAATGCGCGAAGTGTCTTCAATAAGCTTCCAGATTTTTTTTGTACAAACATTTAAAATTGTCGTAGACTCTTAAAAATTCAGTATGTTATTGCTATACATCTTATGAGATGCCTGACCAATTTTTATGATTTCAGGTTCAAATGATCAGCTACAACAGAAATCGGAATACACCCTACTAAAGCCTGATTGTTACAGATGGAGAATTTCAGAAATGTAATCTGAACGTAAGGACATTTAGAAGAAGGATATGCAATAACATTCTGGTTTAAATTTGGTAAAAAATGATACAGAAACTATAGAATGCTCCAGACTACTTGTTATGGCTTGCAATAAGCCACAAAGAAAAACAGAACAACGGAATATAATTTAAACAATGTATTACTGGAACAACAACGTGAAAAGGTTACAACTGAAAAGAGTAGTAAACGTCACCGAGCAGGCGAGTGTCGCTCTGGTGTTTAATCCACACCTGGAATCAAAAGGTATATGGTTTATATAATGGATAGAACAGTCCATTTGAAGGTTGATTCACCCACAAACAACCCCCCCTCCCATGCTGATTTCCGCGGTTGTGAAAATCAGTATTTCTTCCTTTTGGGGCAGACCACCAAGGGGTTCGTGCGCTTCCTCTTTCTGCCAGAGCGTCTCGGTTTTGACATCCCTTTTGGAGAGTCTATGTCAAAACAGTCATACACAGTTTCAATCGCCTCACTGCCGTCCTGCGGTGGTTCTTCTTGATCCTCGTAGAAGCGTTTCCTGATTTGGTTCAGGTGCCTCTTATGTTAGAATTTTAGGCCCTGAATGATGTATGTAACATTCGTAAGATCGTGCCCTGTTCCCAAAAAGAAACGTTATTTCTAAAATGTCTAAAATACACGTTATCTCCGCTGTTAAACCGTTTCGTTGGCATTGTAGAGGTTCTGTTATGTACTCTGTGTTTTGGTAGCAGTTTATCAAATACGGATTTTATTTTCCATCCAAAGAAGATTTCTGCTGGGGATCCCGCATCTGGTTTGTTCGGATTTGTCGTGATTATGTAAGCCTGCAGAAATTGCTGAAGGACCTTTTCTGTCGGTGTACTGGACGCCTTTTCTAATGCCCTTTTAAGCGTATTGACGAAGCGTTCGGCCTGACCGTTGCTTCTGGCGTGGTAGTGGGGTGTCGTAATATGCTTGACTTAATACATCTCGCAGGATTCTCTGAATTCTGTCGAGGTGAACTGTGTAGCGTTGTCGCTAACCCGACAGTCTACAACCCCAAACAGAGCAAACAATTCCAATAAAAAATTTGTCGTTATTGCCGTGGTCGTTTTTTTTTTTTTGCATATTAGTACATCTGACAATTTAGAGTAAGAGTCAACTACTATCAGGTAGTAAAAATCCTCCACAGGTCCCGCATAATCGATGTGGATCCTCGGCCATGGTTTATCTGTTATCCGTGGTGCTTTTGCAGCCAAAGCACAACATTTGCATCTATTCACAATGTCGGTAATATCTTGGTCCATAGCTGGCCAATAAACAAAAATTCTCATTAGGCTTTTCATTCTGTTTATTCCTGGATGCCCCATGTGAAAATCCCTGATAATTCTTTTTTGAAGGGTTTGGGGGATGACAACCCTTTCACCGTATTGTTATAACAGTATTTCGTCGCAACCAGAAAAAATATCTAAACTGGTGTCACCCAATGCTAATTTCTGCTTCGTGGTTTGAATGAAATTGTCATTTAGGGATTCTGACTTAATTTCCTGAAGTGTGACCGGCAGTTCGCGGATAATATTGTTTATCATGGTTTTTACATTACTGTTAATACGTAGTGCCGTGATTACTGAATCTTCAAGAGGTTCCATTTTGGCAAGAATCAGTCTCGATAGACCGTCTGAATGGGCTAGTTGTTTTGAGGGGAGAAATTGAATTGTAAAATTATAGTTCAGCAAAATAGCTCCCCATCTTAATAGTCGGTTCGCAGTGAATGTTGGAAGTCCTTTTTTTTATCCAAAAATGGACATCAACGGCTTATGGTCGATTTGTAGGAAAAACGTCTTCCGTGCAAGAACCGGTGGAATTTTGAAACTGCAAATATAATTCCTAGTGCCTCTTTCTCGATCTGAGAATAATTCTTTTCCACTGGCAAGAGAGTCTGTGATGCGAAAGCAATAGGCTGTTTCGAGCCATCCGGCATTCGATGTTGCATGCACACCCCGACGCCATATTGACTAGCGTTGCTAGCTACTATTATGTCCAACTGCGGGTTGAAATGCGCTAGGAATATTTTTTAAATCAGGATTCTTTTTATTTCTTGGAATGATGTCTGGCAATCTTCTGTCCACTCCCAAGCCTTATCCTTTTTCAGCAATTCATTAAGTGGTGCGTGCAATTTGTGCATATTTAGGATGAACCCCTGGTAATAATTTGCCAAACCTAAAAAAACCTTTGCAATTGAGTTATGTTTACTGGTGCCAGCATTTCTTTAATAGCGGTCGCCCTATCTGGGTCTGGGCGTCTGCCATCTTTATCGATTATTTGACTCAGGTTTTTAATTGTTTGTAAAAAGAACTCGCATTTATCCGCTTTGATCTTAAATCCATAATCTTGTATTCGACTGATATGTTTTTCATGTTCCTCCCTGCTTTACTGATATGTTTTTCATTCTGATATGTTTTTCATGTTCCTCCCTGCTTTTGCTCGCTATGATAATGTCATGAAGATATGCGATTGCGATGTCCAAGCAGGACAGCATAGTATCCATTACTTGCTGGAATATTGCGGGTGCCACCTTGACACCAAACGCGAGTCTTTCGTATATGTACAAACCCCGATGAGTGTTAATACAGAGGAGGTTAGCGCTTTTGTCGTTTACCGGAATCTGTAGGTAAGCGTCACTTAGGTCGATCTTAGAAAAAAAACTTGCCGCCATTTAATTTCGTGAACACTTCTTCTGGACTAGGTAATGGACAGTGAAAATTTTCTAAGGATCTAGTGAGTCCGGTCGCGAAGTCGACGCAAACGCGAATTTCCCCGGACCTTTTCTTTACGTAAACTGCCGGAGCAGCCCACTCACTATATTCAATTTTAGCCAGTATACCGATGCTTTCTAATCTGTCTAGTTCATGATTTATTTTGTTTAGGGAAGCGAACGGGACATTACGTTTCTTTTTAAACATCGGTTGTGTGCCAGGTTTCAACTTAAAATCTGCGGCCATTTTTGTACATCTCCCCAGGCTAGGAGTTTGTGGAGTCTTTTTTAAAACAAGATATAAGTTTCTCCTGTGCGGGTATCTATTTTCTTGCAGAATGTGGATATAGGAAGATCCCAGAGACGAAACTCCTCCATGCTGTCAGAACCGAACAGGTTCTCACTATCTTTTAGCACATACAATCTTAGTTTTTTTGTTTCTCTCCATAAAGTGACGTTTGTAATTAATTCACCTTCAAAATGAATTTTTGTACCATTAACGGCCGTCGCCGTTCTGTTAGTTTTTAACATAGTCGGCTTTCGTAATATATTCCACGTTTTGAGATTTATTATTGAAAGATCCGATCTACTGTCTAATTGGAATTTAATAGCCTTGCGGAAAATGTTAACCGTTACATATTTGCGTAGATTTTCATCTACGACGTCCTTAGTTCTGGTTTGACGTACACGGCTTCTATTCTGAGTTTTCCTACAGTGCGAACTTTTATGACCGATCTTATTGCATAAATGACATATTTTTCTTAAAAATGGGCAATCCTTTACCCAATGTATTCCACCACATCTGAAACAAGCGCCCGTGCTTTTAGTTTTTCTGAGTTTCGGTGGTTAGTGTCTGTATGCCATTTCGACGGGTTTTTCGTAGTTACTTTTGTTATATTCGCGATGCCTGCTTCGATATTTCTGGCATCTTTTTTTATAATTTCTACTTTTTGACAATCCTCAGTCAATTTTTCAAGTGTTAAGTTCGGTTCATTTTCTAATTTTGTAAGGAATCTGCGCCTCATTTCCGCATCTTTTCCCGAGGTTAACCCTTGCGCAAACACAAGACATTTAAAATTGTCTGCTGTTAGTTCAGACAACTTAAAGTCATCACAGTGTTTATTCACCACAACTGTGTAGATGGCAAAATCGTCATTATCGTCTTTTACCACATTCAAACATCCCCAACGCTTATGGAAAAGAAACGTTTTCCGTAAGAAAAGTTCTGTTAACAAATTTACCGTCTCATTGAATTATAGATCTGCTGTTTTCCGAGGCAAGATATAATCCACGAATTTATCATGCTCAGCCATTTCCAATTTTCGTAGTAGAAGTCTGGTTTTCTTTTGATCAGACCAGTTGATGCAGTCAATATTAAAAAAAATCTGATTTTTCCTCCTCCTCGTATTTAAAATTGTCTATCGCAGTCCATATTGTATTCTGAGAATGCTGAATTGCTTTTCGCATTCGCATTATTCTTAACCATTTCTCTAAGCAATTCCTCTGTTCGTAATTGACGTTCGGCTAACTGTTTTTGCAATTCCTTCTGCTGTTCTTCCCATCAGTCCAGTGTTTTTCGGATTGTGACTGACGCTTTGCGGCATCGATATGGATCTTGGTCAAATATTCCAACGCTACTTTCAATTCATCCATTTTGCTTTGTCAGCATTAGCAATTTCCAAACGTTCGCTGAATTTTATAAAACCGTTTTATTCTTTCTTATTTCTTCCCCCAGACAATAAAACGAGCAGAAAACAACATAAATATATAAAAAGTTCATTGTCTAAAGAAAAAAAAATCAAGTGTATATTTTTCTCCAGAGAAAAAAAAAATGACGCCTGATTTTAGTAGTGAAAACAAATTCTTTTTCCAAAAGTATAAAAATTTACCTTTCTAAGTCGCGACGAACCCTTTTCTTTTGGCAACAGTACAGCACTAATTTTGGCGACGAACTTTTTTCTTTTCAACTCTTTTTTTCCGTAATGATCTGCGTTTTTTAATTTTTTTAGTTACCGTGAACCTTTCAGTTGCAAGTATTATGTTAGACACTTCCTTAGGCTTGATAACATTTGGGTCCGACGTCATTAGTATTTTTAGAATACTATTTCAACGCGAGTATTTTATTTTTCAATGTCGTTACTGGTTTCGATTTTAGTATGCACCTTGAATCCAATGTCGTCAGTGTTTATATTTTTAGAACACTGTTTTTAAACGTGAGTACGTTCTCCGAATCCAATGTCGCCAGTGTTATGGTTTGCAATGAGCCACAAAGAAAATAGAACAACAGAATAGAATTTAAACAATGTATTACTGGAACAACAACGTGAAAAGGTTACAACTGAAAAGAGTAGTAAACGTCACCGAGCAGGCGAGGGTCGCTCTGGTGTTTAATCTACACCTGGAATCAAAAGGTATATGATTTATATAATGGATAGAACAGTCCATTTGGAGGGTGATTCACCCACAACTCTACTTTTGGACCATCTTGCATGAATCAAGCATCAGTTTTTAAGTGGCATAAAAGATTCAAAGAAGGCAGAGAGTCTGTGAGGGATAATGAGAGGTGTGAGAGGGGTAAATAGGTCATAACACCAGAGGTGATTGGCCAAATAAAGAATTTCAGATATAAGGACCGTTGTGTGTCAATTGAGACAATAAGTGTAGAGTTTGATGTCAGTGTGGGAACTTATTCAATGTTTTCCTATTTAGGTAAACTTCTATTTTTTAACATATATAAAATATCTCTTTTGTGAATTTATTCTTTTGAACTTATTTGGTTTATCATCCAACATTTTTTTCTCGCTCTCTCGCATTTATATGGTTTGGTTGTTTTGTTTTACGGCATATCAAACCCTTTGCAAATTCTTTAATGCTGAATCCAGTTATTTTTTTAGAGAAAGTTTTATGCTTCAAATTGTTTGTATCTTCAGATATTTATTCCTGGTGTTTGGTTTGGTTGGTTGGTCTAATGGCACATCAATCCTTTTCGGATTCAGCTATTTTAGTGAAAATTTTTTATGTTTTCAGTTGCTTTAACTTCAAATATTTATTTATAGTGTTTACTTTGGTTGGTTTTGTAGTAATTTTTTTGTTTTGGCGTTGCAGAACATGATTGAGTTTTACAAAACGAAAGGGAAAAACATTAATGTTAGGCGCACTATATATAAACTTAAAAACAATTTCACTAAAAATGTCTCCCTAAAATCGGCTCTTCCCAAAATCCTTGCCCCAAACTGGAAGCCTAAAAAGATATCCAGACGCACGCACGCACGCACGCACACACATACAGACAACTCTTTTAACTTCACTTATTACTAGGGCTGTGACAACAGCATATTCTTTTCATTGTTTTGACTCTCGAGTATATATCCGACACAGTTAGACACAGTTAATCAACCGAGAACCACATGACTCTATATAAAAACATAAGTTATCAATGGTTCACACGTGAGAATGAAAACAATGAAAAGAATATGCTGTTGTCCCAGCCATACTTATTACATAGAACATATAACTGGTAAAATGCTTATATTTTTTTCTATATTTTCTTCCTTATCCACTATCATCCTCCTATTCTTCATCCCCCTCTCCTTCTTCTTTATCTTTTTACCTTCCAATCAAAATCAATCAACCCCATCACATCAAAAAAAAAAAAAAAAAAAAAAATCGATATCACAATAATTTTCACACGAACGCAGACACAAACAAATGGCTAATGTCAACATAACCTTTTTCCCCACGCGCCATTTCTTTCCAACCGTGAGAGTTCCGTCTCACAAACGTTCTGAAACACTTTAATTCGATTCGTACAAAAATAAAATTCGACAACATACTCTGCTTCTGGCGCACGTCAATGACAGGAGTTGTTTTCTTAGAGTCTCACAGCGTCAATATCTGCAACAGAGATATGGAACTTTCGGATCATGAAATAATATGTCAAATCACCATAAAATTCTATTTGAAATCCTATCTGATCCATTCGAGCGGAATAGGAAATAGGACGGCCTTTATATATATATATATATATATATATATATATACAAGTGAAATTGTCTGTGTATGTGTCTGTGTGTCTGTGTGTATACATTTCCCTACCAAAAGTCTTTTTAATTCGTTTTCGGCCAGAAATTTAGCTACCAAAGAGTTAAAGTTCAACTATTTGACCTTTGAAAACTCTACCAAACTCCTCCGCCAATTTTAGGTTTAAACAATTGAAATTTTAGGTGTAGGTTACTTGGACATGGATCAAACTTTTTAATTTGATTTGAACCCAAAACAATAAATGTTAAGGAGTCAAAATTGGGGTCAAAGTTAAAAAAAAAAATTTACCTCTGCAGTCTTTACCAAATTACACAGCCAATTTTGGTCTAAACATTAGAAATTTTACATAAAAATTCAGACGAAGGGCAAGATTTTCAATCGGCTTTTGGCCAAACATTTGTCTGCTAAGGGGTCAAAGTTGCAGAAGTTGATCTCTGCAGACTCTACCAAAGTCCTCCGCTAATTTTAGGTATAAACACTTGAAATTTTAGATGTAGGTCACTTGGATATAGGTCAAACTTTTTAATATATATATATATATATATATATATATATATATATATATATATATATATATATATATATATGTGGCCACATAAAGTTATGAACAGTACATAGGACCCGAGCAAAGCCGGGCTGAACAACTAGTATCTATAAGAGTGAAATTGTCTGTCTGTCTGTGTATGTGTGTGTCTGTGTGTGCACATATCACTACTATACTACTCTGTCAATTTTACAAACTCGAGATTTGAAATAAGGGGTATTGAGATTTGGGAAAATCTTTTTAATCCTTTTTCGGCCAGAAATTTGGCTTTCAAGGGGGCAAAGTTCAACCAATTTTGCATCTAAACAATGGAAATTTTAGATGTAGGTTACTTGGACATAGATCAAACTTTTAATTTGATTTGAGCCCACAACAATAAAGGGTAAGGGGTCAAAATTGGAGTGAAAGTTTAAAAAATTGACTTCTGCGGTCTCTACCAAATTACTCAGACAATTTTTTGTCTAAACATTTGAAATCTTACATATAGTGTAATCAGACACAGGACAAGCTTTTTAACCTGTTTTCGGCCGAACATTTGCTGCCAAGGGGTCAAAGTTCCAAAGATTTTACCTTTGCGCTCTCTAGCAAACTATTCAACCAATTTTGGATCCACGCACTTGAAATTTTAGATGTAGGTTACCTGGACACTAAAAACAATGACCTTGAAATTTTAGATGTAGGTTACCTGGACACTAAAAACAATGACCTTGAAATTTTAGATGTAGGTTACCTGGACACTAAAAACAATGACCTTGAAATTTTAGATGTAGGTTGCCTGGACACTAAAAACAATGACCTTGAAATTTTAGATGTAGGTTACGTGGACACTAAAAACAATGACCTACCTAAAACAATGATAGCTTTTATGGCTGCTGAAATTCATACAAGAATTGTATACAAGGACCAGTGACGTAACGAATAAAGTACTAGGTAGATCATACTTGTACATTTATGTTACCGAGCTAAAATAATAGCGTTATTAATTAGAAACCTATCCTTAACAAGGATAAGGAGGTGTTTTGTAACTATTCTGTACTTCCACCTCAAAATTAAATTAAACAAAAATAGCATAAAATTTAAATTTAACTTGAAAATACTATTTTTAAAAAGTAGCATGGTAACATAGATACATAAGCACCGATAAAATTTAGTTCAAAGTTAGCGAACACGTCCGGTATAGTATCACAAAATATACTACACTTTGATCTTAGCCAATTTGTGTCAACTGTGATAATAGCCCTGGAGATGTGCCTAACATTTGGACTGGATTGAATTGAGAGTTCTGAAATTGCATTTTTTGTAGAAAAGACTTTTAACGTATATTTTTTTTTACATAGGGATCACAACTTATCAAGGCCAAGAGGCCACTCGAGAATAAGGGTTAAAGAATGGACAGTAGAAATTGGACAATATAGTAATCATTAGTAATGGAAATTCGGTAAATTTGTTAACTTATATGGAACGGCTCATCAAAAACTTGTTTATGTTAGACTTGAAGACAACCATATTATAGTCAGCTAGAAAGCAGGAAAACGGAAGACAATTCCATAGGCGCTCAGTTCTAAGAAAGAAGCTTCGTTCATGGAATCTACGTTTAGGCTTAGGCACAGATAAAGAGTGGGGAAAATTATTGATAGTGTTTTCTGCTAGACGGGTGTTTCTTGTGAAAGTTTGGCGAGGGGGGGCATAGATTAGAGCTCAGTCGAGCACTTGCCATGAAAATAACGATAAAGCAGAGACAAATTCGCAACATCTCTTCTGTGAGATAGAGGTTGCAGTGAAGAGAAAAGGACACCCCCTACGAGGCTACGAAGTCTATATTGAACTTTATCAAGGCAGGATAAGTCCTTTCCAGCAGCTCCTGCTCAAACGTAGTAACAGAAGTCCATCCTTGGACGTACCTGACTCTTATATAGATAGAGAATTCTATCAGCGGTGAGATATCTACTGGATCGATGGAAGGATCCCACTATTTTTCCAGCGGTCTGAGAGAAAGATGAGCGATCACCTGAATTCTTAAATACAGGGCATACTGACGAGATTTTCCAGGTTGATAGGAAGCAATTCTCCTTAAGACAACGTTTAAACAGTTTTGTAAAGATGGCCGCTAGTTCTGGTTGAAGTCTTTTGAGTACTATAAATGAAATACCGTCAGAACCGGTTGTTTTACTGGAATCAAGGTTTTTGATTACAAAAAAATAATAGCGAATTGCACGCACAAGATCATCCCACGAAGTAGCAACTTTATGGCAATATGCCAAGATATATTGAACAGTGTTAAATCCATCTTGGTAAGATTATTCCACTAAGCAACAACTGTATGGTAACCTACCTGCCATATCTACTACCATGAGGGAGCGATGTCTACGATTTGCCGGTCACTGCCAGAGGAGCAAGCAAGAGTTGGTGAGAAATGTATTACTGTGGACTTCACGACACGGGCGCACGGACATAGGACGACCTAGATCTACGTATATCCAGCAAATTGCACATGACGCCAACTGAAAATCTGAAGCAGCTGATGGAAGATTGGGAAATCTGTAAAGAGAGAGTAACATTGATCCGGACAAGGAGCCCGACCAGATAGACAGATATTAGGCACATGCTCTTAATCCAGTTTCGTCATTCCTGACTAAGCATACGTTGAGTTGAGGTTAGGGTTAAGTTGCAGTTGGGTTATGGTTAGGGTTAAAATTATGATTAGAATTAAGGTTAGGATGCACAAAATGCAATAAACGTTATTGTTGAATGCATCGTTGGCAGCCATCTTGTGAGAGTTGATATAGAGACGAAAATAAAAAGGAAACGATCATTTTCTTTTTGTGGAAAATTTTAAATGACATTAATTGATTTCATAGTGTAGCATTACCTACTCTTCTCAACAGAATTACAGACTCTCACTAGATAGCGTTTTAAGACCAGAGTTATCTGCCCTTTGGAAATGTTCGGCGTCGTTAGTACCGATGATTGAAAAAAGCGCTGCGCGACAATTTCGCTCTCTTACTTCCATCTACTCTGGATTGGATAGAAAACACAACAGACTGTAAAACCCAATTGAGTCTTGGTTAACGTAATTAGAACACGTCATTTTTTAACGTTTCTTTATTATTGTTGCTGTTTAAAGGACATTTATTTGCCAAGCTCTGCTTAACACAATCTAAAAGACTCACATTAAAAATACCTAATAACGTTTTTGTCCTCACTAAACAATAGCAGTCCATAATGTTGCCTGATTGATTAAAACATAAATAAATTAGCTTTGTGAATCTAAAACCTACAGACAATATCTGTTTCTTCGATGAATAAATTTTAGTACCATATGCGCGTTTAGACACACTCGCTATGTGAGCTTTTTCCTCGTAAATTATACACGCACACACACACATGCACACACATATACACATATACATACAAATATAGATATACACATACATACATACATACATACATACATACATACATACATACATACAGTGTATCACAAAAGTGCAGTGCAGATATTTAAGTATGAAATGTGAGGAGTGTACTCACTTTTGTGACACACACACACACACACACACACACATACACACACAAATACACACATATATATATATTTATATATAGGTATGATTGAATATTAGCGCTGAATTTTGCATATTCTTTTTTATACATTGTTTTTCAATATGAGGGGCTAACGTTCTCGCGTTTTCCGCTAGATAGTGTACGAAGGTTTTCAACCCACGTCTTCAGCTACTTTGTTATAGTGACCTTTCATTGGTGAACTGACTGACCAGGTGATGCGCCTGAGGAATGCTTCAAGGTTGGGCAGATACATTTCATTCAAGTCATGAAAACGAACTACCATATCGGATTGAAAGAATTGTTGGAGTTACATCGACTGACATGTGGTTCGAATAACACTCAAGGTGAGAGCAGTAGTTCGAATAATACAAATAATACCAATTATCAATCTTCATCTGCAAAGCAATACCCCAATGATGGGTAGACATTAGAGAAAAAAGAAAAGAACGAACATCCACCACCACACCGGGTTTGGGGATGGAGACGGTGTACTCATCTGTTTATAGGTGCATCATCTGATCAGTCAATTCACCAATAAACATTCACTATATCACAGTGCGTGAAGACGACCTATGTGGGTCGAAAACGTTAGTAAGTTTGGCGAATTTGTCTACTCCTTCGTGGACAACGCGAGAAAGTTAGCTTGCTATGTTGAAAAAGTGGACAAAAATATGTTTAGTTCAGTGCTGATATTCATTGCATTCTTCTTCAAAATATCATTGAAAGTTTTTTAACCTTTAAAACTATACGTAAAAACTTATTCAATTTTTATTTTTTATCATTCGTTAGAAAACTATTTAGTCAGTAAGTCATTTAATAGCTTGCAATCATTGCATCAACTTGCTCTCTCGAATTCACTTTAGTACTAATTGTAATTTAAGGAATCATCAGTTGTTTACCATGACATATATATATATATATATATATATATATATATATATATATATAAGCAATCAGTATGGATTAAGTTTAGAAGCCACTAAATATAAATACATGCAGACACCCTAGATTTTCAAATGTATTCGTTCGAATCGTTTGGTGGCCCTGAAGTAGAGGCAAATGGAGCAAAAGGTAGCTTTGTGGCTATCTTGGAATCTCATAACACACAGGAATTGTCACTCCTACACTGATGATTGCAAAAGCATGAAACACTAGGTATAAACGAGTAATTATATATATATATATATATATATATATATATGCGCCTTCGGTCTGTCTGCTATGAAGAAACTCTGCTACCATGTGCGCGTGTAAGATTTTTCCACGCAACTTAAATACGCGCATGCGCACACCATTCATAGACTCTCTTTTCACAGATTCTCAAAGATATAACTCAATAGTTGACCCTTGTGTCGGGTTCGCAGACAGTAAATGTGTGTCTTGCATCATTTAGATGAGGATTGATAATTGGTTTGGTGTACTACTACTACTACTACTACTACTACTACTACTACTACTACTACCCCCTAATGTTTTTTTTTTATCTTTATCTCTTTCTTTACCTTTTGTTTTGTTTCATCTGGACTTCATCAAAGGCTTTTCGGCCAATCAGAGTCGAGGTGTTACGCGCGAAAAAAGTTTTTGTTTAAAAAGAGGGCGTTGGTGGGAAAGTTGGAAAAAAGAAACCAGAAGGACACTCGTGGCCTGAACGCATAAGACGTTCTCCTGCCTTGACAGAGTTCAGAATAGACTTCGTAGTCTAGTGGGAGATGCCCTTTTCTCTTCTCTGCCACCTCTTTCTCAAAGTGACGTTGTGGGCCTGTCTCTGTTTTATCGTTATTTCAATGGCAAGTGCTCGTCTGAGCTCCAATCTATGGTCCCCTCTCGCCAAATTTTAACAAGAAACATTCGTCTAGGTGAAATCACAATCAATAATTTCCCCCAACCACTCTTTACCTGTGCCTAAACCTAAACGTAGATTCCATGAACAAAGCTTCTTTTGTAGAACTGCACACCTGTGGAATTCTCTTCCGTTTGCCTGCTTTCCAGCTAACTACAATATAGCCGCCTTCAAGTCTAACATAAACAAGTTCTTGATGAGCCGTTCCCCTTAAGTAATCCAATTTACCAAATTTAAACTTCTAACGATTACTATATTGTCCTTTTGACCAATTTACACTCTTTAACTCTTTAACCCTTATACTCGAGTGGCTTATTACGCGTACGGGAAACTTAAATGTTAAATCTTTTCATGTATCCAATGAACGTTGCTTTAAAAAGAGTCTACAAACATTCTCGAATAATTTATTTGCATACTTTGAATATTTATTTTTATTGCAGATATAAAAAAAAATAAAAAATAATTACAGTGAATTCACATCTTGGAATCCGTATTTTGTTTGTTTTCACAATATGTTTTATCACAGGTTAAAGGCCCTAATCAAAATGATGATTTTGCGAGCGGTGACCCTCAAAACGAACTCCATATTTGGATTATTTTTATTATTCGAACTACTGCTCTCATGTTGAGTGTTATTGGCACAATGTATCAGTTGATATAACCTACGACCTTCAAGTGTATTTAGTTAAACACGGGAATCTTTCTGTCGAACTCGGGAATCTGCACATAATTTCGAACAAAAGCCTTTATTTAATTCGCGGCGTAGGATGCTCGTGTTCTGTTAGCCATGACAGGATAAAAGTCTTAATTCGGAATAGTATTTTTAATATCCCCGCACGGAAGACAGAACCTTCAACCTCCAGAAGAGTGTAACTGAAAACTAAAATGTACCACGTGAATAGGATAAAGTTTGCCATTCTAAATCCCGTGCAGATTCCCGAATTAGACAGAAAGATTCCCGA
>NC_136515.1:50667059-50824559 GCF_053919585.1 Euprymna scolopes | reverse complement strand
AGAGACGGCAGAAGTCAAATTTTTAAAAACTTAAAAAAAAAACAATTTTGACCCTTTAACCTTTATTTTTGGGGCCCAAATCAAATTAAAATTTTGATCCATGTCCAAGTAACCTACATTTAAAATTTCAAGTGTTTAGACTCCAAATTGTCAGTTGAGTTTGGTGGAGTTTTTAAAGGTCAAATCGCTGAACTTTTACCATTTGATAGCCAAATCTCTGACCGAAAACCGCTTAAAAAGATTGTCGTAGATCTCATTGCTGTTTATGTCAAATCTCGAATATCTCGACGGAAATTTGACAGAGTTATTGGGTAGGGAAATGTACACAAACGCAGAGACATTTTCACTATAGATAACTTAATTTTATCCACGTAAAACTATTTAAATATATATTTAAATAACAAAGTAAATACAGATAATACGTCCCAAAAATATAGGGCAACTGGAATATAAACAAAGGGCAGATAACCTCTCCCTTTAAAGCACTCAGGGAGTAAAAAAAACAAAAAAAAACAACAACAACAACAAAAGGAACACCCCAAAATCGCTTATAAAAATATAAATAAAATAAATAATCTTTATATATATATATATATATATATATATATATATATATATATATATATATATATATATATATATATCGACACGAGAGGCCTATCCTTCGCTATGAATACCACCAGCAGAATAAGAACAGAAAAGAAAAAAATAGTCATCTTTCAAAAAGGTGTATACTACAGAAAGTCTCAGAAAACAATTATTAAATGATTTTATTCATTTGATTATATATATATATATATATATATATATATATATATATATATATATATATATATATATATATATATAACCCCATTATCATAACCTGATCAAAAACAAAAAGAAAAATGTGGAAAAACAACGTTTGTGGACATTTTTTTTATGTGTTTGTTATCTTTAGACAATTTCTTTTTTAGTTTTAGTCGGCAACGAATTCATACATAAGTTTTGTTGCTGAAGATATGATTATTGACAATAAAAATCTCTTAAGTGTATTTAAACAATAATACTTGTTGCTGTTGAATTTTTAAAGCACGATCAAATCTAATCCTGTGTTCTACTGAAAAATACACACACACACACACACACACACACACACACACACACACACACACACACACGCACACACACACGCTAATCTGTAGTCCCGCTTTCCATCTGGAAAGCAGCATATACCTGTTATATCTGTGGCACGCCTTAAATTGAAAAGACAGAAAATAAATCTATTTTCATATAATTGCCTCACTTCGCCTCCCTTCTCGGTACGCACACACACACACACACACACACACGCGCGCACGCGCGAGCGAGCATACACACATATTTATTTATATGCACGTGTGTGAACGTGTGTGTGTATATGTATATATATATATGTATATGCACATACATCATATATATCATATATATGTATATGTATATACATTATATTTACTAGCTGCATACAACCATACACACACCCGCATATCAAAAGAAGAAGAAGAAGAAGAAGAAGAAGAAGAAGATGGGTGACGACAGTTAAACATAAAACATCTATTTTTGTGATTTTTACTAACCTCAAAGTAGGGCTCGCACGAAACCAATAATTTTTAAAACCGTGTTTAAAGTGTTAGTCATTATTTAAACCTGTTCAATCCGGTTTGGCCGGATATCGAACAGAGCGACCCTCCATTCTGCTAACATTTATTTTGATTTTTTTCATTTTATTTTATTTATCTATTTATTCATTTTTTCTAAGGTATCACCACTTATCAAGGCCTAAATGCTACTCGAGTAAAAGGGTTAAATGAGTATCAGGTGCACGGTAAGACAACACTGTGATTATTCATAATGATGCTGCTGATTGGATCGAATTTGATTATGTAAAAGGACGGCCCAACAAGAATTTGTTTACATTAGAGTTGAAAACGATCATTTTGTAGTCAGCTTAGAAGGAGTCAGGTGGGATTTTGTTTTACAAACGGGCAATTCTAGGAAAGAAACTTTGTTTAGTTTTAGGTAGACAGAAAAAAAGGTTTCTCTAGTTCTCTCCAGCTGAAAGAACTTAGACATCGGGGTCGGAAAGTTGATTGAGAAGTCAGCGCCCTCATGAGGAAGGCCAATCTGACCTGCAAAAAGTGCCTGGCCATCACCGTCGGCATTCCCCGGTGTGTACGCCTCAGACGATTAGCTATAAGCTAACCCCTTTCTCAAAGAGAGAAAGCAAAGCCTGGGAAAGTGGACCTCCTAGAACTGCACAGAACTAAAACGTCCAAGTACCAGGTCATAACAGCAATGGTCTAATCTTTGGTGATTTTAGGGGCCCAGGATAAAAATCCATAGCCGCGTAGACAGAAAGAAAGGAAACCTATTAACAGTGGCTTTAGTTAAACGAGTTTTGTTGTGAAAGTGTCTTATCTGTGGCTATAAAACAAGTTTACTGTCCCGGATGCCCCGGATGCCCCGGATCTAGAGGGAAATTAATTTTTTCCCAAAGTTCAAGTGGCTTACTGCATGAAACCTTAACTCCAAGAACGCATCAAAGACACCAGTCAATTTCTTCTCTTATTTAAATATTTCTTCCCGTTCCAGTGCAAGCTTGTCCTCTGCATTTTTTTTACAAGGAGGTCAATACATTATCAAAGCCCAAAGTGCCACTCGAGGATAAAGGTAAATGGGTTTACGGTTGTTATCAGGAGAACAGTGTAATAATCGTTACTAGTGGGAATTTGGTATAATTTGGTTACTGTAAGGTTACGACTTGTAAAACTTGTCATGTTGGTAGTCAGTCGAAAAGCAGGCCAGCGAGACAGAGTTCCACAAGAAGGTAGTTCTAGAAAAAAAGCTTTATTCATGGAATTCACGTTTAGATTTAGGCAGAGAGAGAGAGAGAGAGAGAGAGAGAGAAAGAGAGAGAGAGAGAAAGAGAGAGAAAGGGGGGGCTGCTGATAGTGGTTGTAGCTAGACGAGTGTTTATTGTGAAAGTCTAACAAGGAAGGACTATATATAGATTGGAACTTAGACGAGCATTCGCACTATTGCAATTGCACACCCACTAAGCACGGAACATTAGACATGCTTATAATTGGATTCTTGTTTTGTTTTGTTTTTTGTTTCTTGTGTTTGTTTATTTTTGTTTTTTTTTAAACATTTAGTTATTGATTTAGCGCATGCGTGTTAGCAGTATTAGCGCCGACCAAGGCGTGGACTAACGAAATACGACGGATTGTATATTGCAATCTTCGCTTTATTTCTCTCATCTACGATAGACGTAAAACACGAACACATCCAATAGCAACGTACATGTTCACCTCCACACCGACGCATTGCCAGAGAAGTTGAGATTTACTTACTTCCTCCTAAAACAAGATGTTATACAAGGCCAGTACGTAGGATGAAGAAGAAACTGATCTTCCCGAAAGGAAACTATGGCCGAATACAAAAATAGCTGAGAACGAACTCGTCGGAGTTTCCGTACAAGGAAATCTTCGGTGATCGGCAATAAACTTAACCCATTCCTGAAGGATGAGGTAATGCCTGGGAGGAAGACCTTCTAAGACCGAACTGGATCATATATCTTGTTCTCGCAAAAAAGTTTAGAATGGTTTAGGAGAGATGCTTAGTTGACGGAATGGTGCGATGGCGAACTTCAACTAGTAGGAATACTGATACAAACCGAAGTTCGACTTGTCATCATTCGTCCGTACCTGGCAATACCGACAGTATATTCTCAGTTATTTTTGTATATTTCCACGATGCCTCGTTAGAAAAGCTAGATCCCCTCTTCCCGTTGCATTTTGTTGAATTTTGTAGCAAGCATGTGCCTAGAGCGTGGCCTTCGTTATAAAGATGGCCGGCCAGCTGAAAAGATGACGTCATCGCCGAGGTCCCAACAAACAAGATATGTGGAACTCTTAGACTGTCAATAATGAACAGTAATTTTTACAGACAGCGTTACAAAACTTCAAAATTGGATTAAAATAAAGAAATAAAGAAAGAACACGATGATTTATATTGAAACTCATCTAATATTAATAATAAAAAATAATTAAAAAAAACACAAGTTATTTGTTTAAGTATATTAGCAATTGAATATTTCGTTGTATTATAAATTTTAAAGATTAGAATGCGTTCTTTAATTACTTATAAATTACATTTTAAAAAGTGAAGGAACACGATTCGATTTGAAATAAACTTGAAGTTTATTTAATATAATTAAATGAAAATTATGCATGCAAGATTATGAATATTTGAAGCAGAACACAAGCAAAACATTTGATATGAGTTAAGACAATAAACAAATATTAAAATTAAACTTTTTTTTTTAATCAAAATGAATATTTTTTAATCAAAATGAACAATATTTTTTTTTATCAAAATGAATATTTTTTTTATCAAAATGAATATTTTTTTTATCAAAATGAATATTTTTTTTAATCAAAATGAATATTTTTTTAATCAAAATGAATATTTTTTAATCAAAATGAATATTTTTTAATCAAAATGAATATTTTTTAATCAAAATGAACCACAATATTTTTTCAAAATCAAAAACAATATTTTTAATAAATTCATGAAATATTGCACAGTAAAAAAATAATTAACCTAAAGAAAAAATCATGATTCTTATTTAAGATTATTTCACCACATAACAAAAATAACATGAAAAATCATTTTTTTATATCCATATTTTCAGTTTGTTAAAATACGTGGGTTTGTATTACTGTACACATAGATTCGAAAAAGTTATCAAAAAACAAATATATAACAAATAAATGTTATCAAAGGCAAGATAAGTTACTTTTCTACCAAACTGGATATATTTTTCGTGTTTTTATTCAATGTAACATGTTTATTCAGCTCGAAAAACATAGTGTTTACCGATGTATTCGAAAATTCCAGATGACGTCTGATTCTCTCTTTAACACGATAAGTTTGGGAAAAGGTGTTATAAATACAAAACCGGATAAAATACTGTTAAAAACTCGCTCAATATATGTTACCGTGACATAGGTTGACATATATTCGGCGGGTTTTTAATAGTATGTTGTATAGTTTTTTTTATATATAACACCTTATCCCAAACTTAACGTGTTAAAGAGAGAATCAGACGCCATCTTGAATTTTCGAATACATCGATAAACACTATGTTTTTCGAGCTGAATAAACATGTTACATTGAATAAAAACACGAAAAATATTTGGTAGAAAAGTAACTTATCTTGCCTTTGATAACATTTGTTTGTTATATATTTGTTTTTTGACAACTTTTTCGAATCTATGTGTACAGTAATACAAACCCAATTACGTTAATGAAATGAAATAAAAAGACCGAGTGAACGCGCGTTTTTTTTTAGTTGAGTTTCATATATATATATATATATATATATAAATAAATAAGTATTTTTAAATTTTATCTTTCTAGCTTTAAAAAAAAGTTTAAAAATTTTATCAGCCGGCATAATTTATTTTTAAATATTGAAAAATTTCAGGAAAATTAGTTTTTGCTAGATTTTTAAAACACGTGTGTCAACAGCTTAAAAAAATCGTCTCTTCAAAAGAGTCGATGTTGTCTCGCATTTTCATTAGTTTTGTATGCTGTAAAAAAATTTTTTTTAATATTAGCAATTTATTTGAAGCTTCTTCTTTTGAATGGTAAAAAATTTAGGATGATAATATTGAATTAAATTATAGTTACATCGTGTTAAATACAGGGGGGGGGGAGCACGTTAAAACTTACTTTGCTGAATGGAGATGGTGTCAAATCTTTTTTTTTTTACTGCATTATAATTCTTTACCTTTCGGAAATGAAAATACTGTCACTTTTTGGTCCTTTACGATAATTTCCTCAGCAATTTGGAACGATGCACCGTGAAGGCATTTTAATAAAAAAAGAAATATTACACTGACTTCAACACGTTACGAGTGCCTACCGGTGACTACCGGTGTCACCGGTAAGGATTATCCGTGATGACGTCAGCAGATTAAATTATTTTTGCCCACCGGCCACCTTGTCTTTTAAGACGGTCTTGCCTAGAGTCAGTCAGACAAAATTTCCATGGACAGAGCTTTTTACAAAGGCTTTTCAAGCTGTAGAAACAAGGCCACGGGATTGCTTCCAAGTGGATTACAACCTAGTCGTTTTCCCACAGGATTAGTGAATCTCTTGACAAAGGCTTCCTTTCTAGGGCAATTGCTCTTGACATATCAAAGGCCTTCGATAAGGTATGGCATAAGGGTCTACTTCACAAGATTTCCAGCTACGGTATAACTACAAATGTTTTCTCAATCATTAAATCATTTCTCTCCGATAGGCTCATAAGAGTAGTGGTAGATGGACAAAAATCGGAGGCCTGCAATATAAATGCTGGAGTCCCTCAGGGGTCAATCCTGGGCCCAACTCTCTTCCTGATCTACATCAATGACCTCCCTAAACACATACTTAAATCATTCGTTGACATCTATACTGATGACACGACCATCTACGGCAACACATCAAAGGCTGTAAATGACAAAGTTCTCTCTGATTCTCTCTCCTCTGATCTCGAGCGCGTGGTTCAGTGGGGGTAGATGTGGCTGGTTACCTTTAATGCATCCAAAACCAAACTCCTATCCTTACATCATCAACGCTCTGATCCCCAGCTGGCATCAATTATGATGGATGGCTCTCGTCTGCGTGAGGCCCTGTGTTTTGACAAGCTTCTGGGTTTGACCTTTACTCCTGATCTGAAATGGAACACGTACATCAAGTCTGTTGCCAAGGTCGCTGGAAAGATAGTGGGATCCTTCTACCGCTCCAGAAGATATCTCACTACTGATGCAATTCTCTATCTATATAAAAGCCAAGTACGTCCTAGGATGGAATACTGTTGCCATATCTGGGCAGGAGCTGCTAAAAACAGCCTATCCTACCTTGACAGAGTACAAAATAGACTTCGTGGCTTAGTGGGGAATGCCCTTTTCTCTACCCTGCAACCTCTCTCCCACAGAAGAGACGTTGCGAGCCTATCCTTGTTTTATCGTTATTTCCATGGCAGGTGCTCGTCTGAACTCCAATCTCTGGTCCCCCCCTCGCCAATCTTTCACGAAAAACACCCGTCTAGCTGAAACCACTGTCAAAAGTTTCCCCCACTCTTTATCTGTACCTAAATTAAAACGCAGATTCCATGAACAAAGCTTCTTTCTTAGAACTGCACGCCTGTGGAACTCTGTTCCGTCAGCCTGCTTCCCACCGGACTACAACTTGGATGTGTTCAAGTCCAACGTTAACAAATTCCTACTGAACCGCCCCCTTAAGTAAACACTTCATCAGATCTCCACACTAACGTAATGTACTTGCAATAACCCTTATCCCTGAGTGGCTTCCGGGCCTTAATAAGTGGTGTTCACTGGTAAAAAAAAAAATAATTAAAAAAAATACTATATCAACACATACTTGGCATAAACCGTCTAATAAACAATCGAATTTAGTCTATTCAATTAGCCGATTTTAGTACGCCCATAGTGTTCTTCATCTTGCAGCTAAACAATTTCATCTCATGCCTCTGGATTTTTTTTAGATGAGGTTTGATTATTCGTATTTAGTTTATTCTTCACACTTCTGTTCTCATCGTTAATATTATTTTTTACAACGTTTCGGTCTATGTATCCCCGAAAATCTTCATGTGTATCTTGTTGAATTCAGGAATTTTCTGTCAAAGTAGAGACACTTTCTCTAGAACTCGAGAATCTGCAAGGAATTTTAACGTAGTGACCAAAGTCCCCGTTAAAAAATCAGTTATAAGCTACACTCTTCTGGAAGTTGAAGTTTCAATCTTCTAGGCGGGCGACGCGCCAAAATACAATTGCAAATTACTTAGGACTCCTATTCCAGTGTTGGCTGACGGAACGAGAAAAATCATCCCAGTGCATTAAATGAAGGATTTAGTTTGAAATTCTCATGAACATTCTCGAGTTCGACAGAAAGATTCCCAAGTTCAATAGAAAGACTCCCGAGTTCGGAAAGATACACCTGAAGAAGGACGGAGGTTACGTCGACCGAAAATAGCAACTAATTTGAGAACAGTACTCCGAAGAATCCAAATAATATAAATTCCATCTCATTAACCTTATCTTTCAGTGGCTTTTGGTCAATGGTGACTCCTTACTAAAAACAAGTTGGGAGAGGACAAATAGAGAAAAGCAACAGAAGGGAGGGGGGATAATTCATAGTCGCTTCGCTTTACACAATAAACAAACATTGATTTTAATATGATGTCATTATGTCCAAGGATATGATTGGTCGATAACTTTACTGACGTCACTTATCGTCAGTGTATGCGTGTGTGTATGTGTGCGGATGTGTGGAAGGGGGCGGGGGTTAGATGGCGACTAAAATATTCCAATGAAAGCAGGCTACATGGCTCGGCCGTAATAATGGCGGAGCGTCAATGAAAATATCCCTTTTACCAGTAAAACCGATCGACAGCACTTACTGAAAAAGGAAATCGAATATTCAATCAGGCCGCCCTTCTGCGCCCCCTTCACGTCTCTTTACAGTTATTTTAGAAGGATTTACGACCGCTTTCTATCATATCCTTTTCTAATTATATTTCGGTACACGAGTACCCTCATCGATCTCACACACGAAAATGGGAGGTGGCTTAGTGATTGAGGACACGGACTGTTAAACTGCAGATGGCAAGTTCGAATCCAGTTCGTGCCACAGAAACTCTTACATTTAAGGACGCTGGCAACCTTCACGTGGTCCCTTCTTAATAGAAAGATGTCGAGGAAACGAATGCCAACAAAATAATCATTATGAATGATCCTAAACGCAAAAAAAATATTAGGTTTTACATTTTTAAGGCGACTACGCGCGAAAACCTTTTAAAATTTGACTAAAATATATTTTAAAATTTAGTGTGGGAGATTAGTTTCTCACATATATTTGAATTTAATTTTAAAATAAATCACATTTTCCGGGCCATTGTCGAACTGGATCCGAGTAACATGATATCCCCCAAAATAAAAAAAACAACAACCTTTCCTTAACCCTAAAAGGAGAAACGTTTTCTTAACACCAAGTTCGTGTAAACACTCACTCCTAGAACTTCTCCATTAATCTTACCAAAAACCCTTAGTTCGAATGGCAAGAACCCGCTTTTAAAAAAGTTTTGCTTTACTGCCCCAAATCCTATTGTGCAATGACCTGAAAACGGGGGATAATTTTACTTAAAATATATATTCCCTTTAAATTTTTTATCTACTTTAAATTTATATTTCTTTAAAATCTTTGTTAATTGTAAAATTATATTTATTTTAAATTTATATTTACTTCAGATTTATGTTTACTTTATAATTATATTTACTTTAAAACAATATATACTTAAAATTTATAATGACCTTATAATTTTATTTATAATTACTTTAAATTTATATTTACTTTAAATTTATATTTACTTTAAATTTATATTTACCTTAAATTTATACTTACTTTAAATTAATATTTACTTTAAATTTATATTTACCTAGAAATAATATTTACTTTAAATTTATATTTGCTTAAAATTTATATTTCCTTTAAAATTATACTAACTTTAAAATTATATTTACTTATTATGTTTATTTTAAAATTATGTTTGCTTTAAAACTATATTTACTTAAAACTTATATTTACTCTAAATTTATATTTACATTGAATTTATATTTACCTTAAATTTATATTTACTTTAAAATTATACTAACTTTAAATTCATGTATGCTTTAAATTCATATTTACTTTAGAATTATATTTACCTTAAAATTACATTAACTATAAAATTATAATTACTTAAAATTTATATTTACTTTTAAATTAATTTTTCTTTAAATTCATAATTACTGCAAATTTATATTTGCTTTAAATTTATATTTACGTTAAAATTATATTTAATTTTAAATTATATTTACTTTCAAATTATATTTCCTTTAAATTTATATTTACATTAAAAGTATATTTACTTAAAATTTATGCTTACATCAAATTTATATTTACTTTAAAACTATATTTACTTTAAATTATTAATTACTTTAAATTTACATTTACTTTAAAATTAAATCTACTTAAATTTTTAATTACTTTTAATAAACTTACTTTAAAATTATTTATACTTTAAATCTATATGTACCTTGAATTTATATTTACTTTAAATTTATATTTGCTTTAAATGTACTTTACATTTATATTTTCTTTAAAATTATTTTTACTTTAAATTCATTTTTACTTTAAATTTATCTTTACTTTAAATTCATTTTTAATTTAAATTTATTTTACTTTATAATTATATTTACCTTTTAATTATATTTACTTTAAATTTATATTTACTTTAAATTTATATTTACTTTTAATTTATTTTTACTTTAAATTTATTTTTATTTAAAATAATACTTACTTTTAAATTATATTTACTTTAAAATTTTATTTATTTAAAATTAATTTTTTCTTTAAGTTTATTTTTACTTTAAATTTATATTTACTTTTAAATTACATTTACTTTTAAATTATATTTACTTTTAAATTATATTTACTTTAAATTTATATTTACTTTTAATTTATTTTTAGTTTAAATTTATTTTACTTTAAAAGTATATTTACTTAAAATTTATTTTTACTGTAAATTTATTTGTACTTTAAATTAATATTTACTTTAAAACTATATTTACTTTAAATTTATTTGTTACTTTAAATATATATTTACTTTAAAATTATATTTATTTTAAATTTATATTTAATTTAAATTTATTTTTACTTTAAATTTATTTGTACTTTAAATTCATTTTTACTTTAAATTTATATTTACTTTTAAATTATATTTACTGTAAATTTATATTTACTTTAAATTAATTTTACTTTAAATTGTTTTTTTACTTTAAATTTATATTTATTTCAAATTTATATTCTTTCATTTGAATTCACATGCATTTTTAAATTATATTTTCTTAAAAATTATATTTACTTTAAATTCATAATTACTTAAAATTTGTAATTACTGTAGATTTATAGTTACTTTAAATTTATATTTTCTTTAAATTTATAGTTACTTTAAATTTATTTTTACTTTAAATTTATTTTCACTTTAAAATTATATATACTTTAAATTTATATCTACTTTTAATTTATAATTGCATTAAATTTATATTTACTTTTAATTCATTTTTACTTTAAATTTATATTTGCGGTAACTTCATATTTACTTTTAATTTATAATTGCATTAAATTTATAGTTACTTTTAAATTATATTTACTTTGAATTTATGTTTTCTTTAAATTTATATTTACATTAAATTTATATTTACTTTTAAATTATATTTACTTAAAGTTATAAAATTATCGCTCGTTCTTCTTTTCAACTTTTTCACGATGTTCACAAGTAATTGCGGAGAAAATGTAGATTTTATTCTTAGGGGAGGAGGTGATAGACCTGAGGGTACTGATCTGCACATTTTATTTTGTATTTTTGAGATGTACTCTCGTATTTTATGAGATGATCTAATCAGCAATTCTACTGTCACGCTTCCGGTTGAAATATCGTATTAATCGTTAAACATGCAAATCTATAATAGTTCACGACGAAACATGGGTCTTTGTATCTTATTAGAAAGAAGGCATATAGATACAAGATATAAAGCATTCACCCAATTACAGAAAACTTGTTTGTTGTTCGGTGGCTAGTACATATCGATTTGTTGAACATTAAAAAGAAAGACGCAAAAATTATTGTAACATAGCGTGTATAACGCGCGTGTGAGAAAATCCGCAGAGACAGAAAAATTAGCAGCAGCAGCTGACTAGCGAAAATATTAACAGCAGCAAGCATTTTAGGCATAAGCAAATTAGCAAGTGTGCGCGACCTTGCGTGACAAGTAAAAGAGAGAAGAATGCAGTACTTGGTCAAGAGAAAGAAAAAGAAAATAATACCGGGGAAGGTGGACGTTGAAACACGAGGGCGGCAAAGCGCTGACCAAGTCCGGCGGGAGGTGGTGGGAAAAATGACTTTTAAAAAGCATATGTTATATTGCAGAGCGTTTTAAAACACACGTTGGTGCGAAAAGACTTTTGAATGATAATGAAATGCGTTATTATTGGCAGAACCACGAAGAAATGAATTTCATTTGCCCTTAAAAATATTCCTAGTCGGATTTTTACTTCTTTCCTTCTTTTTTGTTTGTTTGTTACTTTGCGACTAAGTATCAGACAACGTGCGGGTCTGAGTGGTTGAAATGTAACGATACGGTTAAAGGTAACGGCCGCGTTACATTATGCATTATTAATATGGTTTTTCCTGTCTATTGAGGGTAAGTTGATAGCGTGTTTTTTTTTTGTACATGACGTGGTCTGTAGGTTCAAACTTCGCACGTAAATATCTTAAAAGATCTGCAAAGACTTTTATAAGACTTGAAAATTTACGTGTTTTTTAGCATGCAAAAATAGATTATATTTCTGCTTTTGAACGTTCATTGAACAAGCAACTGGCCCTGAAGAAATACAGTCTACACATATATTTAGTGTAAATGTGATTCAGAGGTTTCTTGTATGCCGGTTTGATAAAACATAGGCCCCAACAACCAAGCACAAGTAGTATGCGCAGCAACATAAAATAAGGTATTTTTCGACACGGTTGACTAATTGTAGAACTAGACAGCGACAACCACATACATTCTTACAACAAATAGATAGTCGATTTTGATTCTGTGGTTTCTTTCGCATACGGTTCAAGAAATCATAGCGCCCCATCCCCCCCCCAAAAAAAAATCCTCGCCAAAATAGTTGGTTTTCAGCTGAAAGAATAGCTGCTAAGGGGACAAATCAAAGAAATTGGATTGTTGCTGGCACGTTGCATCCACTGTGTATAGTAGTAGGTATTAATATAACCGAAATTTACTAAAATAATTTTAGGAAATAAATATTGGAATTACCAAAGACACAGATCAAAATAAGAATAAAAAAAGGCATCAAAGCAACCCCCGAGCAAGACCGGGTAATACTGCTAATATATAATGATTGTAGATTTTGCATATATATATATATATATATATATATATATATATATATATATATATATATATATATATATATATGCAAAATCTACAATCAATTCAATTACTATGAGCATTAAAAACAAATATGTCTGCACTGTTAAACCAACCTTGTTCAATGCCGGTGACAATAAAATAAGTCTAAGACGACTGAATACAAAATCAAGATAAGCAGAGGAACACTATTATTCGTATTTACTTGCCTGTACACTACAACATTGTTAGAAACAATGTCAGTTTTTAACGTGGGGAAATCTAGCTCCTCAAAAGGGACAATATGTGTTGGGGAAAAAAATTAAAAAAATGTCTCAGTCTAATAGGATTTCTTCTTCATTGGCCGAGAACAGAAAAGTTAAAGTGTAGCATCAGAACAAATACTACACTTTCATTGCCAAACCTTCACAAAAATGACTCGTCTAGCTACAACCACTATCAACAATTCCCTTTACTATCTGTCTGTTCCTAAATCTAAACGAAAATTCCATGAACAAAGTTTCTCTCCTAGAAGTGCCCGCCCGTGGAACGCTGTTCCGTTGGCCTGCTTTCCAGCTGACTACAATATGGTCGTCTTCAAGTCCAAGGTAAACAAGTTCTTGTTGAGCTGTCCTATTTAAATTATGAAATTCAATCCAATTTCCACTGCTGATATTTCAATGACTACCGTACATTCATTAATCCTTCTCCTAGAGTGGCCTTCGGGCCTTGATAAGTCGTGACTCCCTTGTAAAAAGAAAAAAAAAACTATTATACTATTACTATACCGTTTGCACAACCGAGGCTTGACAGTCTAGTCTATGCTATAATTAAGTTCATAGATGGGCATTATATTTGGTTCATAACTTTGAAATAATTCACTCTCATATTATTTGGATTAATCGGACTACTGTTCTCATCTTGAGTTTTATTTTCCCAACGTTTCGGTCGATGTAACCTCCGACATTCTTCAGGTGTATCTTGTTGAACTCGGGAATGTTTCTGTCGAACTCGGATATTTGGACAGAATTTTGATCGGAAACCTTTATTTACTTCACGGGGGTAGCATGCTCTTGTTCCCTCAGTCATGTATGGAGAGACGTCCTAAGTAATTCGCAATTGTATTTTTCGGTCACCCACACTAATGATTGAACCTTCAACCTTCAGGAGTATATCGCCTTCTCCAACTGATTTTTCCAAGAGCATGCTACCTCCGTGAAGTATTCCCGAGTTCGAGAGAAACATTCCTGAGTTCGGCAAGATACACCTGAAGAAGGTCGGAGGTTACATTGATTGAAACGTTGTGAAAATCACACTCAAGATGAGAACAGTAGTCCGATGGATCCAAATAATACGAATAACCAATCCTTATCTAAAAAAAAAAAATTACGAAAAGTCAATCGACCCTCAGATCTAAATTAAGATTTTATAACAACAACCGCTTATCTATTCTGCCAAAGGAAAGTGAAACTTGGCATCTCTAAATCATCCAAGAGAGGAAATTAGACGCGTTTGATTCCATGTGTCTTAGAAACCGATAGTACTATCAACCAAAAAGTCAGATATCGCATTAACCAACAGGTGGTGTCGTTAATAATCTTCAAACGACGTCTACGCTAGCTCAGGCATATCCTAAGATTAGCCTTGGAGTAAAATTGCGAATCAGGTGCTCCAATGGAAAAAGAAGAGGAAAACGAATAAAAATAGAAGGAAACAATCGAGAGAGATTTAATCTCTGGAGAGATTCTGTGGATCTGCCTTCAGATTAAAAGACGATGGCAAGCTTTAACTGCCTCATGAGTCACAGGACGCGTTGAAAATGATGTTAGTAGCTGTGACAGAACTCGAACCGAGCACACCAAGCCTACAGTCCGCGTCTATCACTATTATACCACTTGAACATTTTCACAACTAAATCACAATCAATATTGATTATATTTTTTTATAGATCAATTATGCAGATCAATCTCGACGATTGATTTTTCTCAAAGAGAATGGATTCCATTTTGGTCCGGGTTATATTTGTAAATGCGGGCTTCAAAATCTACAAAGATTGGCCCATAAAAGGGATCGATAATCGGAAATTGATTCAACAGAGTTTACCATCGAAGATAAGGGAGTAGTTACAAAGTGCAGAGGAGGGGACTAAGTAGGGGCTGAATCAAAATATGAAAAGAAAAGTGACGTAATTAAATGAACACACATTCGCATGCACACACACATAAATTAAGGTCACTCGGATGTTCCACGTTATATTTCCATATAGAGTAACCTTTTTTTTTTGGGGGGGGGCGTGATAAATTTTCACTACATTAAAAATCGATCTTGTATCAAACAAGCAGGTAAATTGGAACAGATTTTGCAAATATTTATCCAAATTAAATTTGTATAATTAAGGTTGTCTCTACTGTGGCTACAAACCTTATCCGAATAGTAGTCCTCGCGCGAAAGAGCAGGACACAAAATGTTTTAAATAATAATAATAGAATAACAATAACAAAGACTTTCGCTGGCGAGGACTACTATTGACCGTAACCAGTTATACACTCTTTTTGAAATTTTCATATCTATTTTTCTCGTTATGTACTGGATATTTGTCAACGAAGCCTATATGAAATATGTTCCCTATTAAATTTTAAAGATTTTCTATTCTGAAAGAAGTTTTAAAAAAATTTAATCTAAAAAAGTTATTTTTAAGTTTTTGTTAAAAAAAATTCAGATTTTCTCATTATTCAGTCTGTATTACAAAGAGGGGGTTGCAAAAAATGAGTTGTGGTGTGAAGAGAAATAAAAACTGAAATAGAGAGAAGGAGAGTTTTAAAATATAATCTTAAAAAGATAAGATACAAGTTAGAAAAGCATTTAATCCACGGCATGAAAATTGTTAAAAAAAGTTTTTTACTATAGGCTTTAAAAATAAAGGTACAAGATTAAATTTGAAATTTATTTATCTTCAAAGTGCACTTTTATAAATTTTACAAAGTAAGGTATAAAAATTTAATTTAAATTGAGTAAAAAAATGACCTTGGATTTATTTTATGTAATGTACATTTTGGTCCATTTAAAAACATTGTTTTTATCTAGCAATTAATGATATAGATATAAAATTTTCAATGATTATTTTAAGCTGCCTGCATACTTCAAAATACTATAATTTATTCTAGTCATTATAACGTATGTTCTGGCAAACATTTGAGAAAATGGCCTGAAACATATATTGCCTTATATGTACTAATGGGGTAATTGTGCCATTTTTGTATGGGGTAATTGTGCCATTTTTATATCATGATATTAATCCATGTATTGTAATAATAATTAAATAAAAAGGTTTCTAATGTGTTTTGTTTTCTTCTATTCACAGGTAAATTCGAGTCGTAACCCCTAAAATGGTGCGGAATTACAAACCCCGTGACGTGAAAATGTAATATATATATATATATATATATATATATATATATATATATATATATATATATATATATATATATATATCAGTAGTTTACATTACGAATTCAAAAAATGAATATGTTTATATATTCTCTTTTATAATATTTCATTTTGTCTTACACGTGTTTTGTTGAATGGCGTACAAACACGAGACAAGTCACCAACGGCAGTTAATATTTTATCTTAGAAAAAAAACAAATAGTTCCAATTTTTTTCTCGGAATAAAGAGAGTGAAAGGTTATGAAAATGATTAGAAATTATTAGGAGTCATGATTCTTAAACAAACTTACGTATTCAAGATACAATTGGGATGTTACAGGAGAGAAGACTGAAGTATTTTTAGTTCCACGAAGATGCATTATTGTCTAATCTCTAAGATTAAACATGGCATATTATGTTATAATCGGCATTTACAGGTATTTACAAAAATCACAAAATAAATTTCAGGGGGGGGGGGCGCCGAGAGTAGCTATTTGGTTACTCAATTTTTCTCGGGCAACGTCTGGACGGGACAGATAGTTTTAGGGGTTTTCAGATTTTTTCCATATCGGTACTTTTATTGATAGTACACACATGAAACTCTTGTCCCTTTCGAAGTAATCTCCTCCGGCTGCAATGCTCTTGTATGATTCCAACAACGTCTAGAACGCCCCATGGAAGTCCTTTGGTGTGAGTATGTCAATAACCTTCGTTACAGGTATTGTATTCTGAGTGCTGCGCGCACTGAGGATTGAACTTTACACCAGAAGAGTGTAACTTAGAACTAATTTTTTTAACCAAGTACTTTATCCACTACGCCACTAATTTAAAAACATGAGTCAACTCCTTTTATATTGCTGTTTTCTTTACACTGTCAACTACTGTCATCTACAAACATGTTGCACCCCGTGCACTGCAAGTTGAATGCATGCACGAATGGTGACAGTTCGGTGGTCACAGTTATTTACTGTTAGGATCGTAGACATAAATAAAAATAAAAGCTGTTGTAATGTTACTTAATAAAATGCCAGAGTAAATTAGTTATGTTTTTTTAATCTTAATTAGTTTCTTGCTAGCTTCGTTAAGTGGCGTGTCTGGAAGGAAGAGGGTAGGCCAGAAATGTTACCTCGATCTCAAAAGTTAAGATAAAAACAGAACAAAACATCCTAAGATAAAAGTAATAAATCTTCGTATTTCTATGAATTATATTTTATTTTATTATTTCTATGAAAGTAGCCCCAGACAAAGCATGAAGCTACTTGATGTAAAAAAAAACAAACAAACAAAAAAAAACTAACACAAACTAAAAGTGATTATCGCAAATACAGGAGATCCTATTTACAATGTCTCTCTACGGGACAGAGTTATACACCAGGGTCGTTTTTTTTTTAATGTGGAGAACAATTGTCTCAGTCGTGAAGGATTTCTTCTCCATTGACAGAGAACAAGAAATTGAAGTGCCGCATCTGAAGAACAGATACTACACTTTGATCTTGGAGATGCCCATGAGTTTTAGTCTTAAAACACCAACGCTAAAGGTTAGGGGAAAACACAGAGAAGAAGTTGCTAGTCTCAATCTACTCTATTGTTATTTTATACAAGGTGCTCGACAGTTTTATGGAAATCGTTCCAGACAATACGTGAAGATGTAAGGAGATAAAAATACGTGAAGATGTAAGGAGATAAAAAACTGATTATCGTTATATTTGTGGTCAATCAATTAATTTCTCTCAAAACCACAGCCTCCCCCTCAACTGTATCCAACTAGCAAGTGTCGTAACTATAATTGTCGTCAGTCGTCGCAAACACAAGACTGTCCACAACGGTTCCCAGCCGCACAAAACTGTCGCAAAACCTACCGTCACATCTAGAACCTAACTCTAAAATACTGACCTATATTGTCTGCCTCTTTTGTTCCTGTTACGGTCACGTCTCGTTTAACTTTCTTCGTGTACTTTGGTGAACAACTTCCTCTCCATTTTTCTGTTGATAAACCTATTTCCTCTTTTTTATTTTGTCATATTTCTTTTTCTCTGGTTCCCTTACTTTCTAATACTTCAGAGGTGGGGGGGCAACGTCAATAGACTCACAAAGTTGTCAACAATACGATTTAAAAAAATTAGGGTTAAATTTCGAGGTAGACTACAAAAAGTTTTCAACATCGACAGTGATACAATTTTCAAACCATTTGAATCACAGAAGCACTTTTTTTCCCCGCACAATTTTGATTATTCGGTATACTGTTTTCATCTTTTCGGCCGATTAAACCTCCGATCTTCAGGTGCACTTGGTCAAACTATAAAATCTGTTCGTAATTTCGAACAGAACTATTTATTTAATCTACAGTGCTAGCTTGATCTCGTCCTGTCAGCCATAACCAAGTAGACACTTTTAAACAATTCAATACAAGAGTGTTTTTATTTTTTATTCTGCATAATGGATCAGAGACGATTTCAAATTGCATTGTTCTGATAGCTGAATTATGCATTAATGACGTGAAATTATTATCTCATTGTTGCAGATATTGACGGTTTGAAACTCTAAGAAAGCAACCCGTGTCATTGGCATGCGTCAGAAGCAACGATGCGTCATTAAATTCCTGGAAAAATACATTGAGAATGGCAGTGACTATGTAGGAAAAGGTTTGGAGCACAAAAAGTTGCTTGTTTTAATGGTACCACTCCCGTCTTCGTGGCTCTTTTTTCTTTTTTTTTACACATAGGCATCACCACTTATCAAGGCCAAGAGACCACTCGAGGATAAGGGTTAAAGAGTGTACAGTTGAAATTGGACAATATGGTAATCGTTAGTAATGGAAATTCGGTAAATTTATTAACTTATATGGAACGGCTCATCAAAAAAACTTGTTTACGTTAGACTTGAAGGCAACCATATTGTAGTCAGTTGGAAAGCAGAAAAACGGAAGACAATTCCATAGTCGTGCAGTTCTAAGAAAGAAGCTTTGTTCACGGAATCTACGCTTAGGTTTAGGCACAGATAAAGAGTGGGGGAAACTAATGATAGTGTTTTCTGCTAGACAGGTGTTTCCTGTGAAAGTTTGGCGAGGGGGAGATCATAGATTGAAGCTCATTTTGAGTTTAAAAAATTGGAGGCTTTACTTTTGGAACAACCCTCGTATGACAAAACACGTTTTAGACGTCCATGCTCATCCATTGTTCATCGCTAGCAAAAGTACATTGTAAATGGAGGTGACTATGTAAAAAAAATTAAATTCTGGAGCACAAAAGCTCGTTCGTTTTAATAGTATTACTACTGTCTTCGTAGCTCTTCAACGTTTTGAGTTGAAAAAATAGGAGATTTTATTTAGAGCACGGTCCCATATATATATATATATATATATATATATATATATATATATATATATATATATATATATATATATATATATATGTATGCATGTGTATATTAGCACAAAAGCTCGTTCGTTTTAATATATATATATATATATATATATATATATATATATATATATATATATAACTACTTAATTTACTCACATAAAATTAATATACGAAAATATAGATTTATGCGTAAACTTTAAGTATTTGCTTCAAAAGTGCTCAATACGTAGGTAGAGCTAGTTAGTAAGTTATGGTCAATTTCAGACGAAACATTATTTTTATAAAACACGTGCACAAAAATAAATATATGTGGATGTGGATGAGTGCTCTGTTGTTTAGTAGTTTCCTTTTTTTATTCTCTTTACATTTTATTTATAACCGTAGGTCCATGAATGAACACGATTCAGTATTTGGACATCCCTATATTTATAGCATTAATGGATGTGTGTATATACATCGGCTATATTTAGGTATCTTGGTTGTGTCCCGGCCGAGAAAACTTCAACAGCTCATCACATAAGCAAAGGTTAGCCATGCATGATTTACTGAATATGAAAACCACATGGTCGTCGTTGACTGTAAAGCGCGCACCTGTTTCGTTTTAAACGAGCGAAAACAACCGATATCTATTTCAAAAGAATACCTAGACAGTTTCTTTATCTCTTGCATATTTTATTAGCAGGTTTGGTTGGTTTTTGGTTTTGTGCTATAGCAACTTTTTAAAAACATCATACGATGCATCAGCTCAGTACTTATTGTCAACGATGAATTAATTGCATAAAATTAGAAACCAGTTTGTTTTTTGTGAACATTTACAGAACGAATTTGTGATCGATGGTGATTAACCGTTTAAAATAGGAAATTAAAAACACAAAGTATATATTTGCGGTTACAGTGTCTATTCTCAAACTCATTATTAACTCATACAAAGCGAATTTTTTCATCTCTGATCCACGGTTTTTACCCGTTAAAAATTAGAAATTATAAAACAGAAAAATTATGTATTTGCGGTTACAGTGTCTTTTCCAAAACTCATTTTTAACACTTGCAAAACGAGGTTTTGTATTTATGATTCAAAAATATATACAGTTTGTCCCAAAATGTCACATTTGTTAAAAAATTATAAACAAATAAATAAAAAAATAATTACAATAAAAAATTAATAACAATTAAATAAGGAAAAAAATAATTACAATAAAAAATTAATAACAATTAAATAAATAAAAAAATAATTACAATAAAAAATTAATAACAATTAAATAAAGAAAAAAATAATTATAATTAAAAAATAATAACAATTAAATAAAGAAATTATTCATTTATTTATTTATTAATTTACCCTAGAATGCCATTTTATTTCACACAATCTTAAATATTAAATCGACCAAATGTTTCCTATCATTGCTAACACACGATTGTAGACGTTTACAAAAGTTTTCAATAATTCGAGGGATCATCTGCAATTTCAGAACAAATAACTCGTTTTAATTCTTCAAGAGATTGAGATATTTTGACTTCAAAAATCCCTACAATAAAAAAATCGCTGGGGTTTAGATAAGAATTAGATCATGCTTGCCAACTAATATCAGTCCAATTCATAAGGGTATTCTAAAATTAAAAAAAAAAATTCATAAATACAAATATAAACAAATTTTGGCCTAATTAAAATAAAATGGCATTAAAAAAATATTTCTTGTATTTAATTATTATTTAATTATTTTTTTACCTACAAATGTGTCACATCATTTTGGGACACCCTGTATTTGCGGATACAGTGTCTATTCTAAAACGCACTGTCTAAACACCGTATAAACATACAAAACTAATGTGAATAGTAGATATACCTTTTTTCTCTCATACGGATTCACTCGGATTTCCTTGCTTGGATTCTTGAAACTTCGACGAGGATTTAGAAATATCATCCCAACTAACTAACACCTTTTGCGCCACAACACCTTAATTGCGCCTAAATTCTATCTAATTGCCCGATTTTTTTGTGATTTTTCTTTTCTCTCACCAGAGCTTCCAAGATCCGACAGATATATCCCACATTCATGCGTCTCTAAAAAAAATACAAGGTTATATCTTTCTTACGTAATCTACGGCATATTTTTGCCTGTCTCTTACTTCATTAAGCTATATTTGATTGCCTCGGGACTTCCTATCATCGGTTTACTGGTCCCCTTAAGAATTTTCGTATTCTTTCCAACGCCTGTTTATTAATTAAGCCAAGTCTTACCACTTGCTTGGAGTCGTTACGTGCAACCAGCTTATTTTAAGCACTTAATTAACCAGGTTCCCAAATTTTTCCAATAGGGGCACATCTTGTGCTTATCGATCCCTACCAAGTCACTTTTCTTGGAAAAAAATTATAGGATCTCTAAAAAAAAAACCCCAAAAAAAAACAAATGCTAAAAAAAACATCTTTCTTACGGCTTATCACATAAAAAAACTCTCTAAATACCCGTTTACGTCATTTTTAATTCTTGTCCCCCTTCTAAAATTCTAACTGCATCCTTCTCTTTTGCCATAGTGTATTTTATTTTATTTATTTATTTATTTATTTATTCATTCTTCCTTTTAATACTCGAGAATTTTAAATGTACTTTCGACTTTTGACACTAAATTGTTATTTACTATGATTGACAGTTTCTCTAAACAATTCAGACATTAACACACATTTTTATGAATGACAACTGTCCTATTTTCTACTTGTGTTCGGCTGTATTCAAAAACATATTATCCGAATACAACAATTTTTTTCTTTTTTTTAAAATTTTATTTATGAATGAAATATTCGTGGGTTTTTTTTTTAACTGACCGTATCTCTTTTATCATTCATTACGGTATATCGGCCTTTTTTTTCTTTTTTAATATTTTTTTGTAAAATTTAGTTTTCTGTGTGCGTTTGTGTTCAATCTTTTTTTCTTTTTGTTCGCATTTCTGTGATCGTGTGATGTTGATTTTTTTCGTGGTATTATTTATTTATTTATTTTTTAATTATCTTGGACCCTTTTAAAACGTTGTGTTTCTTTTTTTTCCGTGGTTCTGAAGTTTTTTCTTTGTTTTTTAAACTCACCCTTGCTGGGTCGTCTGGTCGCTTCCGGCTCCAAATTGTATTTGTTGTATAAACTGATCAACGGGCACCAAATCGTGTTTGTTATATATTTATTAGTATTATTATTGTTGTTTGTTATTATTATTGTTCGTTGTTAAGTCTTATTAAGAGAGTCTTAATAAGAGTGAGAGTTTGTCGTTGCGTCTTAGAGAGATTGTTCGTGTTATAACGATATTCATATATATTAAATGTTTATGCTTAGAAGTGTAGATATGAGATGTAGAGTTCACATTGTAGATATGAGATGTGTATGTAAAGACATTTTAAACCACATGATATACAAGACATATAATAACAATTTTCACTTTACCTTTTGGTAGAATTACAACACAAAGACGACGTTTATAAAAACACATGATGGGTTTATTTCTTTTCACGACCGGCCGTGGTTTTCTGAGTCAAGAATTCAAAGCTTCACATTCTAAGTTTCAAAAGTGACCGTCTCGCTTCTATACGTTCGAATGTCCATGTCTGGACTGTCGTCTGTCGTCCTCAGACTCTCTCTGACTCTCCCCAGTTTCTCCTCCTTAATTCTCAAGTTTTCTATCTATATCTAGAACTTTCCATTTTCCATGACGTCATACACATGTTAAAACATGTGTCTTCTTTCACGTGTTCTGGACATGCGTGTCCAAAACTTTTTCCTTTGTTTACAAAAGGAATTTTAACCTATATTCCCAGTAACCTATTTTTCCAATATGTTAAAAACATGTTTATTAAATTATCTTGTATAGTTGCATTCCTCAATTGAATTTTTCATAACAGAATTGACAACGCACATTCTTCTCTTGAAACTATTTTATCTCTAAGTTAAACAATGGTTTGTTTTACATTCCATTTTCTAATTCTCTGTCGTAATCTATTTCTAAACCTAATTTACGAGGTTCGAATTTCGTCTATTCTATTTCATTTTTATTTTAACTAAATCTCTCTATTTTTATACTTACATGAAAAGGGGACAGCCCTTATCATGTAACAGTTGTGATTGCCACACACACATACACACACACATACACACACACACACACACACACACATATATATATATATATATATATATATATATATATATATATATATATATATATATATATATATATCAGCAAATTATAGTGATTCAATGAAATTAAAAAAACCTTTATTCAAATCAAGGATTTTTTTATTATTCCAAGTAAGACAAAGAATACTTTCGAAATTTTATCTACTTATCCTATAGGGTTTCGATGCCTACCATCTCTTCAGAGGAGGAAATATTAGCAAATAGATAGAACGGTATTCACCCTATTTACTAAAGTCAGTTAGACATGGAAATCATAATCAAAAATTGATTAAATAGAAGTCACATAGCGGGGGAAATTGAAGAAAAGGATATAAAGGTTTAGTTCAAAATTGCGCGGTAAAATCCAAGATAACTGTCCTTTAAATATATATATATATATATATATATATATATATATATATATATATATATATATATATATATATATATATATATAATCTGTAAGAGATCGGGGGCGGTGGCTAAATACTTTTGATTTCCAATATCCCTAAAAGAAAAAAATTGCAGGGGGTTTAGATCAGGCGATCTTGCCGGCCAACTAATATTACCACAACAGTCCAATTCATGAGGGTATTCTAAAATTTTCAAAAAATGCATAAATACAAATATAAACAGATTTTGGCCTAATTAAAATAAAATGGCATTCTATGTACATAAAAAATATATATATTTTCTATATTTAATTGTTATTTAATTATTTTTTGACCTACAAATATGTCAGATCATTTTGGGACACCCTGTATTTGCAGATACCGTATCTAATCTGAAACGTATTGTCTAAACATACAAAACTAATATTAACATTTGTGCTTTAAGCAAACCCTCTCAGTGGTGACGGACCCAGTAGATCTTTCCAGATCATCCGTCTAGGAGAAGGAAAACTCTGAAACCAAACCAAAGAGGAGGGAGGCCTCTTCAGTCTTGGATGACAACCTTCCTAGAGCTGGTGACTCAATCAAATTACCGGTTTGCAAACCTAAAATGCTTAAGGAGTAGATAGGTCCTGCCTATCGCCCGGCTTCCATACTCCTTCTTTGCCTATTAGTCAGGCGCAGAGATACTATCACAGTGATTCGACAGAAACACCCAGTGGAAGATCTTGTTTCTTGACTAGGGCAATGAACGCCGTTTCCCCACTCCCGACACACCCCACCCCTAAAGCTGGGCACTTGAGAATGCTTGAGTACCACATATGCCTGAGCAATTAGATTGGGTTGACCTTCCTCCGATGGGTTGAGGGTACCGGATTGACAGTTACTGGCTGCTGTTTCCGACTGGTAGTACAGGAGCCCTAACTCTTTGGTAGCGCTTAGAGCGGCTGCTCCATCAACAGTTGAATAATATCGGGATGTTTGCAGTGCCATGGCGCGCATGGAAAGGGACCCTGCACTCATCCCCGGTGGGCTTTCCTGAGGCCACAGTCCTAGTTGATGGAGGGTCAGCTGATGGTCTACTTGTGATGCATGTGTGATATTCTGCATAACCTCCTGTTCGGCTTCCCCTAACCCAACTGAAACTCGTTAAAAAAAAACATGATGACAGTACAATCTAAAAATAAGCTTAAACCAGGCTTAGGGTCAAACAAATCCAACTTGCCTCCTCCCTTGAGGCTTGCATTCACAAATATCCGTGGGCTTAGAACTAATTTAGCTGATGTTGAAGCATTTCTCCTAACAAATACCCCGGATATCTTAGCACTAAGTGAGACTAACCTACACTCCTCCATCCCCTCTAACTACTTTAACATGCCTGGATATCTCCCACTCTGCCGTAAGGACTCTGACAGACATATGCACGGACTTGGAGTTTACATTCGTAATACCCTTCCCTTGACTAGAGAAACAAACCTAGAAACGGATGATCAAGCCTTTATATGCTTTAGACTAATCATGCAACACAACATTAGCTACTTTTACTTTCTCTACCGCTCTCCCTCGACCCAAGACTGCACCATAATAAACAAAGTATCTGACAGCATAGACACAGCACTCTCCTTCGACACTAGCGCCCAAGTACATGTATTTGGCGACTTTAATGTCCATCACAAAAACTGGCTTGGATTCTCTACTTACACAGATGCAGCAGGCAGCGCAACTCATAGCTTCTCTGTATCTCACTCCCTAGCGCAAATTGTTACTTTTCCAACCCGTTTCCCTGATCAGGAAGAACAACACGCATCACTATTAGATCTGTTTTTGACCTCAGTTCCTGATGATTGTGTAACGAAAGCCGACAGCCCACTTGGGAACGCTGATCATGCGGTGATAATGGTTGAAATCGCCCTAAACTCTAGACCCAAAACTGAAGAGCCAGTGCTCAAAACAACGAGATATTATAAAAAGGCTGACTGGGAAGCTATCAGAGATCTTATCAGAGACGCCCCATGGGGAAATATTTTTTCTCTTCCTGCTGAACAGTGTGCAACCGAGACCACTGAATGGTTCAAAACTGCAATCGAAGCGTATGTTCCCATGCGGAAATTCTATAGCAAGCCCCACTCTCCCCAATGGTTTACTTCGACTTGCGCAACTGCCATTGCTCAAAGGCAGCATGCATTCCGCAGGTTTAATCGACATAAGTCCAGTTCAAACAGACAGAAGTACATAGAAGCTAGAAGTAACGTTAAGAAAGAAATAGCGACAGCTAAGAGGGAATTTACGGAAACCACGAAAAAACGCATCGAAGCACAAAAACTAGGAACTCGTGACTTCTGGAAAATCTACAACAGTGTAGTAAATAATGGGCAATCAACAATTCCCCCATTAACCAACAATCACGAGGTTCTTTGCTCAGCAACCGAGAAGGCTAACATGCTTGCCAGTCGGTTTGCCTCAAACTCCACACTGGACCCTCTAAACCACCCCCTACCTCAATTTCCTATGCGGACAGACGCCACGCTAGACGACCTGAAAATCACCCCTGCTCAGGTGCATGCTATCATAAAAAACCTTGACACTTCCAAAGCATGTGGACCCGACCTCATCCCAGCTGTGCTATTAAAAAAGTGCTCAGCCGAAGTAGCTCCAGTTCTCTCCAAACTCTACAACAAATGCCTTAATGAATCTTGCTTTCCGAGCTGTTGGAAAACTGCTTCTGTAGTACCAGTATTCAAGAATTCTGGCGAATGAACTGACCCATCAAATTATTGCCCTATTAGCCTCCTCCCACTTTTTGCCAAAATATTTGAGACCTTAATTAACCATGCTCTAGTCCATCACCTTACAGATGCTAAACTTCTGACCGACCGTCAATATGGATTTAGACAAGCCCGTTCCACGGCAGACATCCTCACTGTAATCTCTGAACGCATATACCATTCACTGGACAAAGCGGGAGAGGGAAGAGCGGTAGCTCTAGATATATCTAAGGCTTTTGACAGGGTATGGCATGAGGGTCTCCTCAGGAAGATTAGATCTTACGGTATCACTGGTAGAATACTTAACGTAATTAAATCCTTCTTAGATAAGAGAAAATCCAGGTTGTCCTCGACGGTCGTACATCTAAACAATATGATATAAATGCGGGAGTGCCCCAAGGATCTATCCTGGGACCTCTGCTGTTCCTGATATTCATAAATGACCTCCCCGACAACATTGCCTCTGAGATGGGGATATATGCTGATGACACCACACTCTATAGCAGGCACGACAGGAAAACAAACGAACATATATCTAAAGTAATGGCAGAAACACTAGAGGATGAACTCCAATCAGTAGTGGAATGGGGACAAAAATGGATGGTAACGTTCAATGCCACCAAGACAAAACTGGTTTCATTCAATAATTACAAGAAACCTTCTCTACCACCTATAGCAATGGCCAACGACTCTTTATCTGAGAGTACGTCTCTCAAGCTCCTTGGCCTAACGTTCACTGGAAACATGAGTTGGAACAGTTACATTGAGGGCATTGCCAGGGCCGCTGCAAGGAAGGTGGGCTCTCTCTACCGTGCTAGAAAACTTTTAACACCCGAAAGTTTCCTGTACCTCTATAAAGCCACTATTCGCCCATGTATGGAGTATTGCTGTCATATTTGGGCCGGTGCATCGGCTACTTGTCTCTCGCTCCTTGACAGGGTTCAAAAGAGAGTCGCAAATCTGATAGGCCCTAAACTGGCATCAAAACTTCAGCCTCTGTCCCATCGTCGAAACGTTGCATCCCTCTGCCTGTTCTACAAGTATTATAATGGTGAATGCTCTGAAGGACTGCAAGCACTTGTGCCCCCACGACGTGAACACCCTCGACAGACCCGACAAGCTGCAAAATCCCACCCCCACACTGTAGAGATCCCTAGATGTAAAAGATCCTTCTACTCCAGTAGTTTCTTCCCCAGAACTGCTAGACTTTGGAATTCCATTCCGGGTCACTGCTTCCCCAACTGTACTGACATGCATAAGTTCAAGTGCAACGTGAACCAACATCTCGCTGCCCTAATCCCTACTTAGTACCCCAGTAGATGTTTCCCCTGATAGTAGCCCCCTACACCAAAGTGGCAATGTGCCTTGTTTGGGGTGAAAATGTAATAAAAAAAAAAATGTATATTTTCTTGTAATATACGCCAATCCTTATTTAAGAAGCTCAATGTAATTACAGAGCAATATAGCAAATAAATTACAAAAAACTATATTCCAAAATTCATGATGTTGATCATCTTATAATTTATTCCTTTAATTCAGTTGACTTTTACAATTCTTGACAGTATCTGTTTTGTAGCGCAAGATCAATCACTTAATTATTATATCAATGAATCTATTATAAAATTTTATACATAAAAAAATTAAAAAATATTTTCTATATTTAATTATTATTTTTTAACCTAAAAATGTGTCAGATCATTTTGGGACACCCTGTATTTGCGGTTACAGTGTATATTCTAAAACGTAATGTCTAAAGATACAAAACGAATGTGAATATTTGTGATTGATAATAATTTGTGGTGGCGATAATATGGGGGTAATCAAGAGAAAATATTCCGTGAAGGAAACAAATGAATACATATGTACTGTAGGTTTAAATAAAGAAGGGAAGTTTATTAACGTATTAACAGAGAGAGACGATGTGTACTTTTCATTATTTCCAATCCAGAGAGTCTTTTCTCATATATCCGGTGACCGGTGACACGGCCCCTTATTTAAAATGTTCCGGCGGTGATTACATATCTCATCATAACATCTCCCCCTAAGCTAATTTCTCATTAGAGAATTTGACTTAACACCGTTTGTTTTTAGGCCTGGGGCTCAACCGGCTAACTTTTCTTTTCACACTTGTACTTTTTCTCCTCAACACCGTTGGTTGAAGTTGGTGGTGAGACTGGTACTCTCGGATTTGGAGTAGGAGATACCACTCTTGAATTAGCTTGTGTTGTGGGTAGAGGAATATAAAAAAAGCCATACAAGGGCAGTGTATTATCTTCTGCCTGTTTGTAGTCATCAATGTGTCGAGGTCTTAGCTGATTTATATTTTTATGTTTTAATGGAAATCACTCTAGACAAGGCATGAATGTAAGGAACTAAAAAAATAAATAAATATAAAAATAAATACTTCAAGGTTAAAAACTTGCCAACGATAAATGTTAGATAAATGGATTCTGATCCAGACAACAGCAATTTTTCCCCTTTTTCAGAAACATATATAGAATGTGAGGCCTAAAAGACAAAATAAGGGAAGTGAGAGTTATGATGCTGCCAAACGTAAACCAAAGGTCCACTTTCTATTCACCTAACCTTAAGTACTTAGTATGTTGTGCGACCTAGGATAGTTTGCATTTAAAATAATAGCGTGATTCAAAATAACACAGTCAAATTTACTACTTCTTACAGAATATAGCATGTGTCGAATTCTTTTCATAATAAACATTAATTGAGCTGATGACAAACCGGCATCAGTGTTTGGGTTAGTAGGGATCCTGTACACAGATAAAACATTTTCAAGACTCTTCTTATCTGTGTCCATGTCTGGGGTTTTCTTCAAAGCCCTTTTAAATGCGTCAACACATCTCTCTGCGTAATCGTTTGACCTTGGATAGTATATTCCAGTTCTTAAATGTTCAATGGATAGAGCCTTGCAGAATTCTTCAAGCTCTTTGCTGGTAAACTGAGTGCCGTTGTCGCTGACACTAATTTTAGGCACTTCAAAACGACCAAAGAGACGTCTTAGTGCATCTATAATACTCGTCGATATCGGATGTTTACACTTGAACACTTCTGGCTATTTTGTGAAACTGTCGATGACCATTAAGAAATAATGTCCATTCAACGCACCTGCATAGTTAATGTGTAATCGAGTCTACGGGTGTATCAGTCTTCGGCTACGGTTGAATGTGTACAGGTGCTGCCTTTGCTGCTAGTTGACACTCTTGACACTCTCTTGCAATCTTTTCGATATCCCAATCCATATTAGGCCAATACGTATATGCACGCATCAAAGACTTCATTCTGGTCATGTCTGAATGACCGCTATAAAATTCTTTTAGAATCCTTCTCTACAGTGTGGTAGGTATGACGACCCTGTACGCATATATTAAAGTCTGCGAACAAATCGAAAATGGCGATTTTTTTAGTCTTTCTTTGACTTTTCATTTAACTGCACCATCTGTTTCTCCTGCTTTATTGATGTCATCTGCAGTTACTGTAACTCTCGAATCGTATTGCACAGCAGTCCGGAGAGTTCTTTTTCTTCTCTCAATGCAGCAGTGTCCTCTAAAGGTTCTGCACACTTTCGAATCAGTCTGGATAGTCCATCTTCATGTCCCATAATTTAGGATGAATGTACTCCATTTTAAAATTATAACTGAACAGAATTATGCTTCATCGTTGAAGTCTGTTTGCAGTATGAGTGGGTATGCCTTTTTCAGAACCAAAAATAGTCAACATGGGCTTGTGATCAGTCAGCAACGTAAAAATACTGCCATGAATAAATCTATGGAATTTTTAATTGCATAAATGATTGCCCAACTTTCTTTTTCAATTTGAGAATAGTTTCTTTCTGCAGGCAAGAGTGATCTGAATGCATGAGCTAATGGATTCCTTGATCCATCTTGAAGTCTATGGAGAGGTACTGCTCCTATTACGTAGTCACTTGCATCTGACGCTACAAAATTCCATCTGTAGATCAAAGTGTGCCAGTGCTAAATCAGATAGTAGGAGTTTCTTAATCTCTTCAAATGCGCTTTGGCACTCCCTTGACCAAATCCACTTTTGTCCTTTTTTTCAAAAATTCGTTCAATGGAGCTCTGAATTTTTTCATTTTTGGAATATAAATAGCGTTATATTATGCTAACCCCCCCAAAAAAATATTGTAACTGGGAAACATTGTTAGGTGTTGGCATCTTCTCAATGGCTTCTGTTCTCTGAGAATCTGGTTTTCTGCCTTGGCTGTCAATGATTTGATCAAGATATTTTATCTGCTTTAAGAAAAATTCACAGTTTTTGGCACTCAATGTGAAGCCAAATTCTTCAATTCTTTGGAAAACTGCTCTGATGTGTTCCTTATGTTCCTGCACATTTTTAATCTTTTCAAGAATGTCATCCAAATATGCGATTGCAAAACCTAAGTGGGCAAGCATCGTGTCCATTATTTTCTGAAATACCGCTGTATCTAGTTTCAAACCAAAAGGGAACCCTTTGAGTCTGAAGAGTCCTAAATGGGCATTAATACACAAATATTTTGAACATTCTTCACTGACTTTTACCTGAGGCTAAGCCTCAGATAAATCAATTTTGAAGAAAATTTTCTCTCCATTCAGCTTTGTAAACATGTGTTCAGGGGATGGGAATCGATAACTATGATCCATTAGACAGTCATTAAGGCCTGTAGAAAAATCGGCACATACCCGAATCTTCTTATTTTTCTTTTTAGCATACAGTGTGAGGCTCGCCCACTCAGAATAGTAAACTTTTTCGACTATACCATTTTCCTGCAGTTTTTACAGTTCAATTTCAATATGTTCTTTTGGTTTAAAAATAGGTTTCACATTTATTTTAGCTGAAAATTTACTTCGGTCTTATTGCACAAACCTAACCCATCAGAAAAAAACCCTGGAGAATTAACTTTTTAAGATAGTAACAAAATCTTTATTTTGTTTGGAATTTTTCTTTGCAGATACACTAACACAGTTACAAAATGAATTTATGGGTAGCTTCAATAAATTGAACAATACGATCCAATCAATTCCGAAAAGGCCAGAATGGAACAACTGACACTTTTGAATAAAAAAAAAAGTTTTCGATCCACACTGCAATAAAATTCTCCCTTGAATGTTTATCTCTTGCCAGATACTCCTTTGGCAATTCTAAAGGTGTTTCTTCAGTTTTGGACACCAATCCTCTTCCAGGTCACTTCGTCGATAATCGTTACAACCATTTATTTTGGTATTGACAAATTTTCGTTTCCCCTATTGTCTCACTTCTTTTTTTGACAACACATTTACTTTAGAATTAAATTCTTGTCTTTATTTTGTTTAGTTCGGAACTGAGAGGTTCAGTGTCCGACTAAACCATATTTGGCACAAGGTTGGTCTTTAAAGGGGCAATTTTTTGTTAAGTGCGAACCCGCACAGCTCCAACATTCAAAACTTTTTCCTTTGTTCTTGGGAAATGTTTTTTGTTTCACTATTTGGATGTAACTTTTCCCTCTATCCCTTTATCACATTTATCAACTTCTGACATTCTTCTGTCACTTTATGCAAGTTCATTTCTGGATCTCCATAACTGATAAAATTCTTGACCTCAAATCCTTGTCCTTCGGTGCTGTCAGTCCCTGAGCAAATATGTAACGCTTAAACATGTCAACTGATAGATCTTTCAATTTAAATATTTCACACTGGGCGTTGACTTTACCCGCATATGTGACAATATCATCAGTTTCTTCGTTTTGCATGTTTAAACAATTATATCTTGCATGAAAAAGGCTGTCTCCTTCACAAAATATCGAGTACAAGATTTCAACAGTTTACAAAAAAGAAATATCTTCCGGTTTCTTTGGTAAAATCAAACAGTAAATTTTGTATTTTCTTCCATACTCAATTTCTGAAGTAGGAGTGTGATTTTTTCTTCGCAAGACCATTTTATTTCACATCTTTTTCTAAAGATCGTCTCGAACCTACAATAATAGGCGGAAAAAGTGTCACCTCGTTATGAGTAGTATTTGAACTCAGCTAGTGAGTTAGCTACACCCTCTACCGAAAAAAGAAAACTCTAGACGCACTATCATTAGATTTTTGTGACAAAACAGTTTCACAAAATAGTCGGTTATCTGCAGTTTGCTGTATGACAAGTGTTTCAAAACGCTCCTGCTGAGCCAACATCTGTTTTTGAAAGTTTTCGTCAAAGTTGCTATTTGTTTCAAAGCTATTTCTAATGCACAAATATTAAGTCAACGCATACACAAAATTTTGTTCCAAAAACAAGATGGTCACCTTCATAGACTTCGCTACGTAAAAATTGTCAACACTGAAAAATGTTTAGAAAAATTCACTGTAGAAAATATCAACACTTTACAAATTTCAAGAGATTCTTTTCGTCTTTTTCAAATACACGTAAATTGCTTTTTTTTTTAATTTTCTTTATGAAAGAAAAAATGTTCACACAGTACATTTTGTTGGTTTTTATCGTATTAACCAAAACAAAACACATCCAGATCGCTTTTCAAAAGCGAATTTGTAAAACGAGATGAAAAATATTTCTCATGAAGAAAATTCAAACAATTTACACACGTAATGACGTCAACTTTTCCGAAGATTAAAGAAGAAGAAGAAAAAAAAAACGAAGTTCAACTCGTCAATAAGAACATAAAAATTATTTTTACTTGCGTAAATTGGTGACAGCTAAAGTCTTTCAATGAAGTTTATTCTTCAATTGGATGTAAACTTTAAAAGAAAAAGATTTTCAAGATTTCGCGGACACCATGTGCTTTTTTTAGTAAATGAATTTACTGAGTTCGTATCTTACCTTTGTCGTCAATTGATATCTCCTGTGGTGGCGATAATATAGAGATAATCAAGAAACAGGGTTCCATACTGTAGGTTTAAATAAAGAAGCGAAGTCATTAACGTATTTACAGAGATACAATGTGTAGTGTTTATCGTGTTCTGTTCAGAGAGAGTTTCTCTTCTCACATATCCGGTGACCAGTGACAGGGTCCATCATTTAAAACTAACCTGGGTGCCCGGCGTTGCCCAGTTGTTTGGAGGTGAATGTTGAGCAAAAAAATAAGTGGTAGTTGGCAGGCAGGTAGGCTCGAACCCGTACAACGAAGGAGGAAAAGAATGTGAAAACAAACGTAACGCCTTTGCTGTTGCGTCCATCGCCAGACCGTAAACGACGAAGGTTTAAATTAAGGCTAGTCAATCGAAGAGAGGGGATGACTTTCGAAAACATCAGCGAAAAAAGCGACCCCTCCTTGTACAAAAGTGCCCAGTCGAGGGCGAAAGAATTACTGTTTTTAGCCAATCTTTCGATAATTGTCGTTCGAAGGGGTCGTGCTTCAAAACGATACCGATCTCATGAAAATCCGTGACCTCTGTCGAAAGTTTTAGGCAGATATACATACATACACACACATACATACATGATGATTGCAACGTCTTGTCATACATACATACATACATACATACGTACGTACATTTAAACAGACACGTGAGATTTGTATTTAAACAGACGGTGAGATTTATATTATAGATGTTCCGGTGGTGATTACATATCTCACCATAACAGTGATATTAGGGGATTCAACCGTTTGAAGGTGAAATTAAAACATAAAGAATACATATATATTTGTGGTTTCAGTATAAAGACAACAGAATAAATTTTCTTCGAGAATTTAGAGTTGTTTCCCTTTAGAAAAAGGCTCCGGTGCTGAGATCTCGAGGGATGTATGACGTTGTCATAGGTTTCATAAGATTCGAGCAACTTCACTGATTTTTCATCCTTTTTTTACTAGCACATACCAAAGTGCAGCTGACTCTTTTTTTCGGCTCGCAAACACGGTCCTACCAGAAAGCCGTAATGTACCAAATGTAAGTAACCCTTTCTTATTTAGATGTATTGTTTGTGTTTTTTATTTATCGTTGTTGTTGTTGTTGTTGTTGTTGTTTGTAAAGACAAGCATTGAATGAACATACATACATTTAACCAACTTCTTTATACCCTCTTTTGTGATATAGTCTAAGTGTCTGTGAAACTCCTCTTTATTTCCTAGTATCTCTGCATCTGGTTTGTGTGAAATTAGAATATAAAATGTTCTCATTTTTAGAAAATTGTCTATGTAAAACTTACAGAACGATTTTCTTATATTTCTAGTCCCCAGAGTTTACCCGTTAATATTTGAAATTAAATAACAAGACAAAAAAATGTATTTGCGGTCGCAGTTTCTATTATAAAACATTACTAAACCCAATGATTTATTTTTGCGTGAATAAAAGAAGCTTGGTTACATATTCGAAAACATGACTGCATAATTGAGAAATTTTAGAACAACCAAGATTATCTTCTTCTTTCTTCCATTCTTCTTTTTCTTCTTCTTCTTCTTCTTCTTCTTCTTCTTCTTCTTCTTCTTCTTCTTCTTCTTCTTCTATTATATATTAATAAAATGATAACGTTTTTTCCTTCTACCAAAAGGACATTATAGCTTTGTATACGCAGACGCTACGAACAAATTCATGATCGTCCCAACACTAGCAATTATCGCATGTAGGTTTTTCTATTATTACCGGTCGCTTTCATTTGTAATCACAAATTATTATATTCATTCCTAGGAGAGTAACTTTCATTTACATGCTATCTTGGTGATGGCACGATGCTTACTCGCTCATTATTTCCTACTCTTCCTCTACTCAAAGCGACCGAGAACATTAATACATTTGTCTCGTCTTTTCCTCAACATCGCTGTCCGTGTTTGCTTCTTCTGCAATTACTTTTTCATTAGTTCTGTCGTTTTCACATCTTTAAATAATGATCGATCCCTCCACAAACACCGGCCAATTTCATTGGCTGTCCGCTTGTGTTTCTCGGATTACGGGAATGTCGGCTTCCGATATTTTTCGAACGATTAAACATTAAACAAGATGGCGTAAACCAACACACAAAACAAATTCGATTGTTTCTTTCTTGCTGAATAACGAGGCCAACATTTTCGCCAGCTCTATCTAAGACGATACAAGCCCATTTTTATTGATCATACGCTTTAATTCTATACTTAGTCTTTGTTCACACGATTTGATAGCGAGTGGGACGCGAACATTAACCAAATATTCACTTCCGCTACTTTTTATCTACGGATGCCCAGACGAACATGAAAATATTGCTTTTCTTATTTTGCTTCGCTTACGGTCGTAAAATCTTACAAAAATCATTTTTTGGCGATTATTGCCTATCATACAGACCTGCCTCAGTTACAACGATTCACTTCAGACACATTGACAACAAATAGGAAACCTTTAGGATTTTCTCACTTAACTTATATTTTACCGGTGTCTTTTGCTTATATGCTTTTTGATCGCAAGTACTTTTGTTTACTTTCATCGTACTACGCTTCACTATATTATGTACGGGTTTCTATACAATACCGCTATTGTTTCGTCAGAACCCGTACTCTGAAAGATTCTTTACTTCTGGAATCGTGTTTATCTTGAAAGTGTAAATATAAAAGGAACTGCCTTCAAATTCAATTAAAACATAAACACAAGTTGAAGCCTTCAAACTATTGCGTCAAAGGTATCTTCTGTCTGCAGTAAAAATTCTCAATTTACACATTTCAGTTATTTCATCTTTCCGATTTCAAGTTTCGGAGATGATTTCAATTTCTCAACGTTTTTATTCTTAATGGGTTGTATTCGTAGCTGTAGTGGTAATATGCATAGTATGTTTATTAGTAGTATTCTATGTATTCCTTTATTACTATTACAATTATTTTTTTGACTCTTCTAAACATTACGGTTACACTCATTTACTACCATGTAATCCCTACAGCCATCTACCTTGAAAATGCTGCTGTCAAACCTGACACAGTTATATGGAATAAGTCAGAGAGAGTGTCAACCTTGGGTGAAATGATGAAGGTCTGAACAGAGCTGAAAGGGACAAATATTAAGGTCTCATGTATGATATGAAAAGAAAATGGAATCTTAGGGAGATATAAATCACACCAGTTATTATAGGTGTCACAGAGCTGATGAAGAAGAACCTGAAGTCTTACCCAACTAATATTCATGGCGAACCAAGTGCAAAAGAGATCCAGACAATTGCACTTAAATGAACAACGACGATACTAAAAAGTCGGTTGGTTTCAATGAAAAGCAGGGCAATGTTGGCAGCTGGTTTGGCTGCCCGAACATTACAATCTTCAAAGGAAGAAAATCTAAAAAAATAATAATAATCATTATTTGCCTTACAGTTTTACTGCTGTTCTTTACATTTAATTTTATTAGTGGGGGCTTCATTTCTCTCATCAGAAAAAAAAACCCGTCTCTAAAAGGCTTTCTCAATTATTGAACCATCATAGAAACAATGTTTTCGGATTGATTAATGTGCTTTACTTGCTTTTTTAAAATATTTCTTTTTATTCACAGGCGACATTTCTTGGCTTAACGACTAATGCATAACGAATAAAACAAAAATAACTCAGTCGAGAAGAATTTCTCCTCGATTAAATAACACCAGAACCAATGGTTTTAGGATTGATCATAGTACTCATACGCTTATATTTTTTAATGCACATTTTTTTCTGGTATGCCCATTTTTTACAGCTTTAACTCATCTGCTTTTTTCACATTTATTTTTTAAACATGATTATAGTTTCATTTGTTTGGAGTTCCTACAACAAATCTGTTCCCGCTTTGTGGCATTTTCCCACTGGACCACGCCAGTGCACTGGTCTGTTAGTATCTGTCTATTTATCTATCTACTGTTATATAAAAGGAACTGTGTCTGTATTTGTGTGAGTTCTCTATGGACTCGGCTGGGCCGATTTTTATGATATTTCACACAACTGTACATTATGTATTTGGCATAAGTATCGATGAAAGAAGGAACAGGCGATTTTGACCAAAGTTAACACTTTTATATAGTCTAACATCACAAACTCATTTGAGAGGTTTTATTACCACACAAACAGAAAAGCCCGACATATAAAATTAACAGAAGTTTTTTTTTTATATGAAAGGGGTACGTTCAAAATTAATTCTTCTATTTAGAGCACAATTGAAGCATGATACTTGACTTTTCCATTTTAAAATTAATTCAAGCTATTATATATAAATAATTTTATAAAATCAACAGTAGGTTCTCTACAGTGCAATGTAGACTACAATGTATTGTGAACTAACTCACTGCACCTAAGTACTCTAACTATAGGACTTTAGAAACGAAATACTCAAACAATATAGAGAAATATATGCTATTATGTACCTATGTGCATGTAAATGGCCTGGAAAATCTCTGTAACGAAGCATATAAACCTATAAAATATATTTATACTCTAGTATTAAGGAAAAGATGCACAACTGTAAAAGAGTAATAAAAAATGCAAGAGATCTATATGCTCAGTCCGTTACATCCAAAGTAGCTGAGCGGCTTGGTTCCCACCAGTTTTGGCTCCTGTGTGTCATAAGTAAGCTGCAGGAATCCATACTAAATAGAGAAGTAGTCAACCACCTCAGCAGAAATAACATTCTTAGTGACATGCAATATGGTTTCCGTTCTGCTAGATCTACAGCAGACGTGCAAACGGTTATATCTCATAGGATTAGTGAATCTCTCGACAAAGGCTTCCTTTCTAGGGCAATTGCTCTTGATATGCCAAAGGACTTCGATAAGGTATCGCATAAGGGTCTAGTTTACAAGATTTCCAGCTACGGTATAACTGGAAATGTTTTCTCAATTATTAAATCATTTCTCTCTGATAGGCTCATAAGAGTAGTGGTTGAGGAAGATAACTGCGATGAGGGCATAATATTACTTCAGATCAAAGCGAAAACTTAAGCCAATAAACACCCGCCAAGTTAAAATAGCACCAATACCTCCCACTGCTGCACGATATGAGATCATATTTCTCTCTCTTCTCTAACTCCTCCACTCTATTTCCTTCCTTCACCACACCTTCCTCCAACATTTCTACTGCTCACATTCACAAAATATGCACCCCAGCGTAAACCACGTCTGAATATCCTATAAAAAACAAATGTAATCTTGACTCTCTTGTCAATATCGCTCCTTTTATTTATTTATTTATTTTTTTGATGAGGTGGTCTTCTTGAATTGAAATTCCACTGAAACATGTATGTATATATGTAACCAATTATCTTTGTATAATAAACAGACTATATATATATATATATATATATATATATATATATATATATATATAACTACTTAATTTACTCACATAAAATTAATATACGAAAGTATAGATTTATGCGTAAACTATAAGTATTTACTTTAAAAGTGCTCAATACGTAGGTAGAGCTAGTTAGTAATTTATAAAATATATATGGCGATTACGCTACACTGAATATTCCGCGTTTCATCCACTCTAGCACTCCTCAGGCTGAGGAGTCCTAGAGTGAATGAAACGCGGAATATTCAGTGTAGCTTAATCGCCATATATATATATATATATATATATATATATATATATATATATATATATATATATATATATATATTATCATCCACATACAGTACTGTTTCGCAACTATGCGGGCAGTGAATTAACAATATTTTGACATTGTCCAAATACCTAAGCTCAATTTGTTTACACAAAGAGCATCGATTAATACGCTAATGGTAATTTGTATATCACTTCCCAATATGCTCAACCCAAGATAGGGAGAATGATAGTCATCCACATACAGTACTGTTTCTCTGTTTTACAGCTCATCAGTGCGGCTAGACAAACCACTACCTCAAGCTAGGATCGAAACCCGACCGCCCAAACGACAGTCAGGGCTTCTAACCGTTGCATTATTGGCTGCTGCTGCTACGTGGGCATGGAATTAACAATGTTTTGACATTGTCCAAATACCTAAGCTCAATTTGTTTACACAAATAGCATATATATATATATATATATATATATATATATATATATATATATATATATATATATATTTAAAGTGATGATTGTGTAGTTCCAACGTGTACATACATATATATATATAGATATTTGAGTATCAAAAATGTAATTGTCTAGTTTAGATGCTTGAAAATACCATAAGGTTGAAATAAATTATTGCATCGACAATTATGTAATTTCCGTATTATATTTTTATGTTATTGCTCTGTTTACCACATTGAGCTCTCATACCCTGGTTTTCTCCTGGAATTATTCCATTATAACACTATATATATATATATATATATATATATATATATATATATATATATATATATATATATATATATATATATATATATATAATCAAATGATACACCTTTTTGAAAGATGACTATTTTTTTTTTCTTTTCTGTACTTAATCTGCTGGTGGTATTAATAGCGAAGGATAGGCCTCTCGTGTCGAGAGCAAAACATTGTATGTTTAGCGTTCCTTATTATTATTTTTCGCGTTGAAGGTGAGTATGTTATTAGTTACATTTTTCTCACGCGCACATGTAATATATTTAATGAATTTTTGTTTCGCCACAACAGATGAAAGGACAAGCACTGTTTTTTTTTCCTTCTCATTCCCTTCCTTTATTACGACGATAACAAAATCTTTCCTTGACGATTATTAAATGTTATTATTGTATGTGATAATGACGCAGAAAAAAAAACTCACTATACTACAAATAAGCGTAGGAGCGTTAGTAACAGTCTCGAAGAATCCGGAGAAAGTGTAGAAGAAATTGGGATCAAATGAAAAATTAAGGCCATATAACGCACGGAGATGATGATAAAAGTCAAATTCCAAGAAAAAATATTCGAATACAGAAAGCAATTACTATAATACAAACACTTATACTTCGACTCCACCTACGATACTGTTATTTTCATGTTGGCAGAAAGCCGCTGCATCTCTCCTCGACAAGTTAAAAGTAGTTGCTCAGTAGATAGTGACGTTTTTCTGCATCTTTCATTGATTTTAAATGCTAAGTTCCGAGATCTCGACTATATCTCGGGATAGTTTACGGACAGCCTTGAACTTACAACAGTGGCGTACGGTTTCTAGTGAGGAACAGCTCAAGGTAGGTTGTGGCCCAGAGCAAATGGGGACATGAACTGCTCAACCGACTGACAAACATGGGCTTGAGAGATGTCTAAGATGTGGACTTTAGAGGATCATTTTCTGCAATGGTGTTACACACGCACTCAGAGTGCAACTAATATATACGGAATATGTTGGCACTTGTGATTTCTGTATTTGTTTTTTGCTTTGTTTGTTTTTTTCTGTGTTTGTGAACCTGTGTTTACCTTCTCGGCAATCTGAAATTTGCATTAGAAAGGGCATGGCATGAACTGTTTGCAACAAAATGGATAAGATCTGGAAATCCAATCTTGCTTATAATATGTGTAATTATATTCATGCAGATATTCTACATGATTAATATTTGCGCAAAAAGGTTATAGTAAACATAAACCTCTTACATATATTATGTATGCGTATACAGTGTATCACAAAAGTGAGTACACTCCTCACATTTCTTCAAACACTTAAGTACATCTCTTCATGGGACTACACTGATGAAATGATTTTTTGACACAATAAAAAGTAGTCTGTCTGCAGTATATACAAAAGAGTTAATTTATTTTTGTTTTTTCTTTCTCGTGTGTTTCTGTGTTTCTCGTCTATTCGTAACTTTCATAAAATTTTGTCTTTTATTAAAAAATATTTGAAAATCCGTAAATTTTTTTTTACAAATTATTTTTATTGTTTTTTTTGTGGTTATCTTTACGATTATTGTTTCCAATTTACTTCCGGTTGTTTCCTTCGTTTTTAGTGGATTTTTTTGTTTGTTTATTAAATTGTTAGGTGAAAGTATAGAATTGTTATTTGTTTGTCTCTAATATTTTTTATTTGATGTGTGTTTTTATAGTTTATTATTAATGTGTGTTTATTTAGTTTGCGTGTGTATATATATATATATATGTGTGTGTGTGTGTGTGTGTTCGTTTATTATTATTATTATTATTATTATAATATGTGTGTGTTAGTTTATTATTTATTGTGTGTGTGTGTTAGATTTGAAATATTTTGGAGAAAAGAAACAAAAAAAAATTACTTTCTCGGCATTCTACAACTAGAAAATGCCACCTATATTTGTTTTTACACGTAACTTTCTATTTGTTTCTACGTATGTAACTTTGTACTGTTTATCTACGTGTGACTCTTGTAATTCCATGGTGTCTGTTAGCTTGTGTCAGGGAGATAGTTTAGTCTTACAGAGACTCCTTCCTGGCATCTTGCCAATTCTGTGTATTACTTTATCATAGTTCTCATGAGATTCATAAGAAACCTCACTAATTTTTCACCCTTTTTTGCCCGCAGTTTTATGGAAATCGTTCCAGACAAGACATGAAGCTACTTGATCTAAAGAAAGTACAATATACTACGAAATAATAAAATTTAACAACAAAATTAGAAAAGCGCGTTTAGGGGAGGGGGCAATGTAAGCTGATAGTATTTGTGTTAGTTTCAGTTTCTTTGGGATCGTGTGATTTTTTTTAAATATATCTTTACACTAGCGGGGAGCGGTGGCTGTGCCCGGTCGTAAAATACGCTTAAATATATTTTAATTTGTCCAGATAGATTCGTGATTTCAAAAGTAAAAATAAATAAATAAATAAATAAATAAAAAAGTATTTGAGTGATATTAGCTAGAATCGAAACAGAAAGCAAAGCTGCAGCATTCAAAGCTGGTGACGTTACCACCGTATCGACGTGGCACGCATATAAACTAATTAAAAACCAATTAAAATGAATGTACAAAATGTTCACTGATTTTTCAATTTTGACCCATTTTTGACCCCTTAAAAACAATTTTAACGGCTAAAGACTCATTAAAAAAAAAAACGTATGTAAAAAAATCCAACCATTTTAGTCTCCTAGAGTTGCTCTGCGACTTTTAGTTTCGGAGGAGATAAAGTTTGAAAATATGGATACAGAAAAACAGACATATAGCTGTTTACATATTAGATTTCTTAATTCTATTTCTGCTTACATACGATTGCTTAGCGTTCGTTGGTCATGTTGGTTACTTTCCGCTTTCGCTACAATAAAACAATGGCGAAAAATTACAATGCTATAAAAACGCAAGCGGAGTAAAGGCAAAGCCATCATAGCTAGTCCAACGTCACCATTGCAAACACACAATCAAATGGAAGAAAAAATCCGGGTCGGCTTTTTTCTTTTTTTAACAAAACTTTTAATTACTGTTTCTTTCGGCAGCACTTAAAACGTTTCTCGCTGCCACATGTCCATCTAGCCTGTAAGATTTCTCTTGCCTCTGACCGCACGCAGGTCACAGCCGGCCCATTCTTGTCTTCGACCTTTCCCTAGTCGTATGAGTCGGGCCTACCTGCAGTGAAAAGCGAACCCGAGACCTTTCGATTACAAATCAAGTCCACTAATGAAATATATCCATCTTACCCCAAATGACGATTTGGTTTCGCCCAACGGCTATGAAATGAACAAGCCGATAAGTGAATTGGGGGGTTTTGAAATACACATATTTAGTAACGTGTCTAATCGATTCGGCGAAATTTTTCGGTTCTGCTTGGGAACATGTGTGTCGATTCAACGGTATTTATTCGTGGCGTGGCATGTCGATTCGGCGGTGGTATTCAGAATTGTGTGGTAGAATTTGTTAAGGACCGTGCCGTCACATATGAAGGCAAATATATATATATATATATATATATATATATATATATATATATATATATATAAATCTGAACGTCTGTGTGTGTGTCTGGTCACGAATAGGCTCCTAAATGGTTGACTATTATAGAAAACTGATCACATATAATGATAGAAGATTTATCGAGACACAGGAATGGGTATGTTGGTCTGGCATAATGATGATTCATTAAAATTGTGGGGTCTGTGTACGCGCCTGACCCCCAAAGTATGGAAATATAAAATTTAAAAAGAACGTTTACAAGTATTTTTGATACAGATGTACATAATAATACTTTGATAAGTATGTTTTAACTTAAATAGGGATGGTATAATAAAATTGTGGGGTCTGCGTTCGCGCCTGGCCTCCATAGAATGGAAATAGGCACAAACTTTAATAAAGACTTTTCATATCTATCTGCGTAAGTATACTTTGATAATTATGTTTCAGTTTGAAGAAATATGGTATAATAAAATTATGGGGTGTTCGTTCGCGCCTGACCTCCATAGAATGGAAATATGTCACAAAGTTTAACAATGTTTTTAATATAGATCCACAGAATATTGTGATAAGTGTTTCAGTGTGAACAGGTATGGTATAATAAATTATGAGGTTTATCTATTTTATTTTTAATTTCATCATATTTTGCTTTGGTTTTGATACCCCCAAATTCGAAGCTATCTCTTTACGACCCTTCCTTTTCATAACCTATCATACTTTCATAAATCAGAGTTAATTTTCTGTAGGCTGTTTTTGAACCCAGTCAACGACGGGTACTTTTGCTAGTATATATATATATGTATATATATAAACGAGTTTTTTTTAAATTTCCAAATAAACAGCGAGCCTCGTTATATATATATGAAGGAACTGGAGATTTGTAGCGTGGACAGCGTTCATTCCTAGCAGTCATGTTCGAAAAAGTTCACGTGAATTATTTTAGCCGTTTGTGAAAGAAGATTTTTTTTTTTAATGTTGCAACGGAAAAGCGCAATTTTTATATTGATGCGCAATTGATTCCAATATGTATAATGAAATAGAAATGAAATTGTTAAACGGTAAAAATAATGTAATTATTAGTTATTAATAATAATAATAATAATAATAATAATAATAATAATAATAATAATAATTATAATAATAAAACTACTGAAGAGGGCAAAGTTAGAGACAATGTCGGCTTTTTTAATGGTGAATAAGAGATAAAACTAATAATAATAATGAATATAAACCGAGAAACTGAATCCCTAATAACCGCAGCACAAGATAACTCGATAAGAACCAACCATATCAAAGCAAGGATTGATAAAACACAAGAAAACAACAAATGCAGACTCTGTGGACAAAGAGACGAAACGATAAACAATATAGTAAGTGAATGCAGCGAACTGGCCCAAAAGGAATACAAAAACAGGCATGACCATGTGGGGATGGCAGTGCACTGGGAATTGTGCAAACGGCTGCATTTTGAGCGTACAGACAAATGGTACAAGCATAAACCCGCAACAGCACTCGAAAATGAGAACCGCAACCCCTATGGGACATGGACATACAGACGGACAAACCCACCCAAGCAAGAAGACCAGATGTCCTAATAATTAACAAGAAAGACAAATCCTGTCAAATCGTAGCCTTTGCTGTCCCAGCTGACCACAGGGTGAGTATGAAAGAAAAAGAGAAACGAAGCAAATACACAGAACTAGCCAGAGAGTTAAAAGGGATTTGGATGATGAAGAAAATCAAAATAGTACCGATAATAGTAGGAGCACTAGGAACAATCCCAAAAAACCTGGAAAAAAGAATGGCAGAAATTGGAATCAGAGGAATAGCTGCAAAAATACAACGCCTAACGATAATGAAAACGGCTGAAATATTACGGAAAACCGTTGAATGCGGAGAATAACACAAGACAATATAACGAAAAGCGTTACAGGGAATAAAGAGCACCGAAGCTGCAGATCTACATGTTCTACACTTCCGCATCATGCATCTCTCCATTGTTTCACCACCGTTCCCCCCCCAAAAAAAAAGTGATAACAAAGAGCCGAGAAGGGTCAAGGAGGATGGAAAGACTGAGGAGGGAGCACTGGCCAGACCTCCGCTGGACAAGTGCGAAGAGAACTGGGATCTTGGGGAGGCTTAGTGCCACTCAAATTCCAGGATAAACCAATGGCCACTCTCAGCGAGAAATCAATGGTAAGAGGCTGTTACGATGATGCAAATTTATTTGCAAATGCTATCGAAGGAGGAGGAGAGAGCCGGACGTCTGGGGAGACTTGTTGTTACTCAGCTTCCAGAGAACACCACAGGTCTCCAATCAGATCGTTTGCTGACTCGTGTGAAAGCTCCAGGTGAGCCAATAATAATAATAATAATAATAATAATAATAACAATAATAATAATAATAATAATAATAATAATAATAATGATAATAATAATAATAATAAAATTACTGAAGAGGGCAGAGTTAGAGACAATGTCGGCTTTATTTAATGGTGAGTAAATTCCGTCTCTCCCTCGATAAAGATGGGATGAACATTGATAAATAGATAAATAAATGAATAATAATAATAATAATAATAATAATAATAATAATAATAATAGTTTATAATTAAATGAGAATACAAATAGTCTCGATCTTGAAGGAAAATTATCTCAGTCCCGAAGGAATTCTCATACACAGACCGAGGATAATATCAGAGCAGGTACTTAAATGTATGTGCTTTTGGCTCGAAAGTCACTCCGTGTGTATTCATGATAATGACAATATTTATAAAATTATTTTATATATATATATATATATATATATATATATATATATATATATATATATATATATATATATATATGTATATGTGTGTGTGTGTGTGTGTGTGATTTTTTATACCCACAGACACTAGTATTTTATGCTTTTGCAATCGTCAGTACAGGAAGTAACAATTCCTACTAGTCGGAAGATTCGAACCCACCTAATAAGCCATCTTTGATTGCATTTGCTAAGACATTACCCTTAGGTCACTAAGAATTGCCATAAGAATTAAGGAAGATGAAATACATATAAATGCCAAATGCGGGCGCAGCAGTAAACAATCGAGAGGGTTCAAACGAGCGTTGCATAACGCTAGTTGACTGCTTTTGTTTCTTTTGTTTTCCTAGACTATGCTTAACTGTAATACTCTTAAAGATGCTAATAATTATAATTAATAAGTATCATTTTTATACCTATAGTGTTTCATGCTTTCGAAATTATCAGTGTAAGAAGTGATAATTCTTACTGATTTGATTAGCTGGTTGCTTGTTTTTGTTTTACGGCATATCAACCCTTTTCAGGTTATTTAATGTCGAATCCAAAGATTTTGAAGAACATTTTTTTAATAGAATATATTTGTTGTTTTCAAGACGGTTTCTATTTAGCCCATAGTTGGGACTCTAACAGGTACTACCACTCCGGGTCAGAGTGGGCCTGGGAGCAATGGCAATTAAAGGGTGGCTCCACACTCCCCAAAGCCCGCAACATGGGGCCTCACCATTGGATATAGTTTAAGGTCATATTCAGGACCCTACTGATTTGAGGATCTGAACCCAGCTACAAAGTCATTTTTTACTCCATCTGTTAAGACGTTACCGCCGAGCCACTAACAATTGCATGAAAATTAAGGAAAGGAGTGAGAGCGGAAGGGAGGGGGGGATAGGAAACTACTGATAGTGGTTGTAATTGGACGAGTTTATGCTGTGAATGTTTTACTGGTAGAGACTGAAGTTCAGTCGAGCACCTATCATGAAAAAAAAATTATATGTACTGAACATAAGCCCTAGCCAATCATTACGAAAACCAGTCGCTAATTTCATAGCACCAAACCCTCTTTTATCAAGGTGAGGTTTGGTCAGGTTCGGTCCGAATTGGTGTACCCTCCCAGGCATGACCACCTCATTCTGGAGGAGCGTTAATTTCTTGTTAATCGCCTAAGACTCACCTTATTGTGGCTATTTTTTGTACACAACCAGTCTCCTCTCGGGGAGCAGATTTTTCCCACTTCCGGTCGTGCCACCTCTGACTATCATAGGAAATCAAAACAGTAAATAAATAAACAAATTAAGTTTATCCGTTTTGTTGGTTTTTCATTTTTATGCACTTCGACGATTCTCAAACACTTCTTCAGGAACATGAACGTTTAAACAACATTCCTTGGCCTATTAGTTAGGATCAAAGTGTACCATCTGTTCTGCATTTAGTCGTTCCAGTCCTCGATCAGTGAGGGTGAACATATTTTTAGATTAAGGCAATTTTTAGTTTTGTTTCAATCCAGTTGTCTCTTTTGGAGGGAGCTAAATATATTCCACATTATAAAACTGACCTTATGTCTCACTCTGCCCTCGTAGCGAAGCAAGAAAATAGGAGCACGTTAAAACAAACTATATCTATATTCATCTTAGTCTGTCTCTCTGTCTGTCTGTCCGTTTCACTTTTTCTCGGAAACCGCTGGATCTATCAAACTAAGGTTTTGTATGGACAATTTTATGATAATGTGCAGCAGACTAAGTATTATGATATCCATCCGATGCACAGTTAGAGATTATTAGGGATTAATAAGGACTAGTCACCGCAATAACACATTTACTTTAGAAGCTTTTTTCGGAAACTACTGGGCCGATTCAGCTGAAATTTTGTACAGACGGTTCTTATAATAAGATACCTAAGTAAATATTGGAGTAACAGCTCGATACACAGTTAATAGGGATTAATAGTGATTAGTCAGCGCACTATTAAATGCACTTCAGAAGATTTTTTTTTCAGAAACTACTGAGTCGATTTGGCTGAAATTTTGTACGGATCTTTGCTATGATAAAATGCAGCGAAATAAGTACTAGGGTATCCATTAAACGAACAGTTAGGGATTGTAAGGGAATTAATATGGATTAATGGAAAAAAATGTCACAAATTTAACAATATTGGACCATCAATTTGGCATAAAGCAATCATTCTAAATCAATGGGCTATAACTTTTGCCCGTTTTTAACAGGTTTAAAAATCTAGTAAAAATCATATTTCTGTGTTTATATATCTGCAATGTGTGTGTGTGTGTGTGTGTGTGTGTGTGTGTGTGTGTGTGTGTGTGTGTGTGTGTGTGTGTGTCTTTGTGTTTGCGTTGGGCAAGGAAATGGCCTTTGTCTCTTTCTTTCATGTTGCTGTTTGTTTTGCTGAGTGCAGTTATTGTGTCCGGTGCAGACAGCATGGCGAACGAAAATATTGATTAGTTATTGATTTGTGTGAAATGAAAATCCGCAAACAACAATTCTGCATTGCAAAAGTAGGAGAGGGAGTGTTAATGTTGGGGCAACAAATAAAGAAGAATTAATGAGACAAGAAGAAAAAAAAAAGAAAAAAAGACAAAGTGAAAGAAAAGAACAAAGAAATGATGGATGAAAGAAAAGGAGAAAGTCAAGAAGTAAGAAAAAAAGGAAAAGACATGAAGAAAGAGTGTTTGTGCAATTTAGTGGTGTTTTAAACAAACGCATTTCAGGTGAAAACATTATTAGGTATATACGTGCCATGTCGAATTTAGTATAAATTTCAAAAAATTACAAAAAATACCCAGTAGTAAAATAATTGCAAATAAAAATAGAATTTATCGACTTATCGATTTTTTTATGTTTAAATATGGAAGGGGTTGTGAGATCAATTTCCTATGACAAACAGACTTATCTCCACTTGCTTTTACTTAAGGGTCCGCCATTTTTAAACACAAAATATCAGGACGTAATTATGGATGATTTGTTTAAAAAATGCGCCTATCCCAATACCGAATCATTTTTCGTAATTTTTGGAATTTATACTAATTTCGACATGACTCGTAAGTACGTAATAACATTTAGACCTAAAATGCGTTGGTTTAAAACATCACTAATCTGCACAAGCTACGTGCCCTGCCCATCTATGTTTGGATGTTTTGATGGCTGTATTGATGTCAATGACTATTGTTTGTTGGCGAATCCAGATATTTGTCTTTCTATCTTGTAGAGTGATGCCTAACATTATCCTCTCAAGACAACATGGCAACATATTGTCCATTAGGACAACGTGAACATAAAAAGCCAAAGGGAAGACCAAGAACGAGATGGAAGAACGACCTGATACACACACATGGGTCCCCACATGGCAGCGGATACCTCGGGATAGAGTTAGATGGCTAAAGTTCGGGGATGGGTTCATTGAGTGATAAAATCCTTATTTTATTTATTGATTGATTAATTGATTGATTGATTGATTGACTGATTGATTGAATCTGCACAAGCACCAAAGAAAGAAAGTGGTGTGGGGACTTTACTCACTCACTCATAATGGGCTCAGCTAACTATTATATTAACCACGAGATTAATGCTCTCCTGGTGGAAAATATTGAGACCTAACGGGAGACTGCAGACTGCCTAACTTGACACCCAGAAAAACCGACAGCGTTTCTTTGTACACGCTTTCTTTTTATAATATATTCTTTCTACCTAACAATGTTGTTTCGCGTTTTTATTCATGACCCTTTCCTTGGGCTACAGCAGAAAGAAAGAAAGAAATGCAATCAGAAATAAAGGGTGTAATAAATCCACAAATAAATAAAAAGAAGAAAAGAAATAAAAGAGGGATACATGAACTTCAATCTATGCTCTCTCTCACTGTAAAACGTTCATAACAAACACTCGTTTATCTACACCAATTTTCAGCAATTACCCTGACTCTCTATATGTGCATAAAACGAAACGAAAATTTTATTAGCAAAGTTTCTTTCTTCCGTCTGTGGAACAAAATACCGCGAAACCGGTGTTACGTTATGAAAACTAGTTCTAATGTTTTTTTTTTTTGTTTTTTTTTTACCGTCTATTTACTTCATAAATTGTGTGCGAAAATACGCGGTGAATATATATAACAAACACTGACAATTTTGGGTATATATAAAAAAGTGACAATTTATTCTCTCCACAATAATTTTACACTATGCTATGGATGGATGGTGAGAGAGAGAGAGAGAGAGAGAGAGAGAGAGAGAGAGAGACAGACAGACAGACAGACAGACAGACAGACAGACAGACAGATAGAGACAGAGACAGAGAGATGTTTAGTGGCAGGTGGCTTGTTGACGACTGATGACAACGGTCGGCTTCCTCCGCTGTTTTCTCTCTCTCTCTCTCTCTCTCTCTCTCTCTCTCTCTCTCTCTCTCTCTCTCTTGTTTCGGCCAGTATTCATTTGTTTATATTGACAAATCTTCACGATTTTCGAAAACTTGGTCATCTGAAGAATGTTGAATTCCAAATCTTTTGTACATTCTTTCCAAAGTTATGATTTCTGATGACATTTCTTGTTTTGAAGACTTGTCAACAATATTTGCGTGTGTGCACCCAGCTCCATATGAGTGTGTGTACCAAGCGATAACTCCGACTTTGTCCAGAATACTATTCAATACTGCGCAACAGCTGACTATAACATGGTCGTTTTCAAGTCCAACGTAAACAAGTTCTTTTTGAGCCGTCCTCCTAGATAAGATAATTCTTTTTATTTTGTTTATAAAAATTATTTTAATATAATTTTTAAAGCTAAATTAAATAAAAATAAATTAAATTATGATTTTTAAAATTATTACGATATTGATAGATGGTTAATTTATAAAAATGAGAATGCCTGTGTGTGTGTGTGTGTGTGTGTGTGAAAGAGGGAACACTTCTCAATCCATGCACGTAATGAATTTTTGATCTACAGACATGAAATTTAGTATATAGGATAGTCAGACATGGGGATTACATTTTAATCGGTTTTCGTCCGGGAGAAAGGGCAGCTAAAGGTCAAAATTCATAAATTGGTACATGGGGGTCGTCAGATTTTTATCTGTCAACTGTTTCACGACTGCGCATGCATATGCGCAGTCGTGAAAGAATTGAAAAACAGATAATATATATATATATATATATATATATATATATACACATACTAGCAAAAGTAGCCGTCGTTGACTGGGTTCAAAAACAGCCTACAGGAAATGGACTCTGATTATGAAAGTATGATAGGTTATGAAAAGGAAGGGTTGTAAAGAGATAGCTTCGAATTTGGGGGTATCAAAACCAAAGAAAATATGATGAAAGTAAAAATAAAATAGATAAACCCCATAATTTATAATACCATACCTGTTCACACTGAAACACTTATCACAATATTCTGTGGATATATATTAAAAAACCTTGTTAAACTTTGAGACATATTTTCATTCTATGGAGGTCAGGCGCGAACGTAGACCCCACAATTTTATTATACCATCCCTATTTAAGTTAAAACATACTTATCAAAGTATTATTATTTACATCTATATCAAAAACACTTGTTAACGTTTTTTTTTTAATTTTAAAATTTTTTATTTCCATACTTTGTGGACCAGGCGCGAACGCAGACCCCACAATTTTAATGAACCACCGTTCTGCCAGATCAAACATACCCATTACTGTGTCTCGATAGATCTTCTATCAATATATATGATCAGTTTTCTATAATAGTCAACCATATAGGAGCCTATTCGTGACCAGACACACACACATACACACGCAGACATTCAGCTTTATATATATATATATATATATATATATATATATATATATATATATATATAGGGTGGGGCATAAGTTCTGTTACAAAATTTCGGAACAATTTTTTATTTATTATTTTTGTTAAATAAATTTAGTATTTTATTGTCATCAAATGATAATGTAATATATGTTTTTTTTTTTTTGTTTTGTTTTGTTTTTTGTTCAGAAACAAAAGATACTCATTTTAACAATGTTCGTTGAATTGAAGAGAAGATTCATCATAGATCAACATTAGATTAGCCTTCTTCCACCAGAAATATTCAAGTTAGGGAAAAAAGCAAAATCAACAGAATGTCTATAAAATACGGATTGATCGTTACCTGGAAACTTCGTCGATCAAAAATTCGATCAGGCCGTCTCTGCACCTCCTGAACACCAACACTCATAAAAAATGTTGCGAAAAAAAAAATCAGGCGAAATCCAAGAAAATCCATGAGCCAAATGGCAAAGGAAACACAAACATCACCAATGACTATGCGAAGAATATGTCGAAGTGACCTACAGATGTCACACTATAAGCCCCAAAAGCGACAGCTTCTCTTTGCACCCATAATAGCAAAGTGACACATCAGAATTGGCTCTTGTTAAATTATAACAGAGAAGGCACGCTCAATAACATCATCTTCACGGATGAAAAGTCGTGAGGCGATACCTGATAATACAGGAAAGGTTTCAGAACGCAGAAACCAGCATCAGTGAAGGTCTGGGCAGCCATGTCTAAGAGAAGACATCTCCATTTGTTTTTCTCCCTCGAGGGATCAAGATTAACAAAGAACATTGCATTAAGGATATTCTTGAAGATGCACTTAGCCCCATGTTATGATTATGTGCACGGTGATGAAGTTTGGACTCTCCAACAAGATGGTGCGAGAAGCTACACTTTTCACGTAACACAGCGGTGGTATAGAGACAACTCTCCATCCTGGATCAGTAAAAAGAATGGCCTCCCTCATCACCTAATCTTACTGCTCTTGGTTATTCTTTGGGGTCAATCCTAGAGGGTGAAGCCTGGTCTACTTGTCAAAATATTGAAACTTTAAAGATAAAATTGAACAAATTCTGGGAGAAAATACTCTTAGATGTTGTGTGTGCTGATATAGATAATTTCCCTAAAAGATTTCGTAGTGTAGCGAAGGTACGAGGGAAACATTTTGAATAATACTGATGCCATATTGTTCCTTCAGTATTTGCCAATTATTTTCTGCAATTAAGTTTTCTAATAAATTGTTTTGTTAGGATAAATCTGAGTTATATTTTGTAACAGCACTAGCATTTTAGCCCCGCGTTGCCTGGGTGTTTGGAGGTGTATGTTGAGCAGAAAAAAGGGGTAAACTTTTTTTTAACTTTGACCTCTATTATAATCCCTTAAAATTTATTGTTTTGTGCTCAAATTAAGTTATTAAGTTAGATCCATGTCCAAGGAACCTATATCTAAAATTTCAAGTTTTTAGACCCAAAATTGTCGGAGGAGTTTGGTAGAGTTCTCAAAGGTCAAATCGTTGAACTTTGACCCCTTAACAGCCAAATTTCTAGCCGGGCACGGATTACAAAGATTTACCCCAAATCTCAGTACCTTGTATATCAAATTTCAAGTCTGTAGACTAAAAATTGACAGAGTTATTGCGTAGGGAAATGTACACAGACAGACAGATACACAGACACGTTCACTTTTATAGATATATAGATAGATTTATGCCCCACCCTGTATATATTGGTGTCTGAATATGACGAAAAGAATTCAGTAAAGTTGTAGATCGTCAATGTAGCAGTTTAAATATAAATTAATTATCTTTAGTGTTTTCCTTTTTGTATTTGCCAGAAAATGTTGAGGGTATTGTAAGTTCATGAATGTACGTTCGATATATTCAAATTCTTCCTTGATGTATTCTTCACTGCGTATTCTCAGGGCACCGATAAATTAAATAAGATCGAACCCACTATTAACTATACACATGAAAGAGAAAATAACAACTCCATACCTTTTCTGGACATCAATATCATGAATAACAATGACCATCTAAGTTTTAAAGTCTATCGGAAAATAACGAATAAAAATGATTACATACATTTTTATTCTCATCACGATGATGAAGTGAAAAGAGGTATTCTAATAGGATTTTTTTCTTAGAGAATATCTGAGAATATGCAGTGAAGAATACATCGTGGAAGAATTTGAATATATCGAACGTACATTCATGAACTCACAATACCCTAAGAATTTTCTGACAAATTAGTTATTATATTATATTATAGTTATTATGAAAAAATTCTATTGAGAAATGTTATCACGCACACACACATTCTCACTTTTATAGATATAGAGATAGATTATAATTAATAATTTAATTTATGGGAGAGTGAACATTTCGCTTTCTAAATAAAATAAATAACTTTTTCATTTCAGTTCCTGCATTCTAAACACTTTTTAACATCACACAAATTGTCAGCTTAATTGCAAAAAAAAAAAAAAAAAAAAAAATTAAATACCCTGCAATCTCTTTCATACAGAAGAGATGTTGCGAATGTATCTATACACTATCGTTGTTTTCATGGCAACAGCTCGATTCCGCTGCAAAGTTTTTATAAGTACTCGTCTAGCTACAACCGCTATCATCAATTTACTCCACTCTTTATCTATACCTAAATCTAAACGAAAATTTCATGAACAAGGCTTCTTTTTTAACATTACTCGTCTGTGGAACTCTGTACATTGGGTCTGCTTTCCAGCTGGTTGTATTCAAGTCTAATGTAAACAAGTTCTTGTTGAGCCGTCCCCTTTAATAATCAAATTGTACCCAAATTTCCACCACTATTGATCACTACCCTGTTCTCTCACTGACCACCTTGCACTCATTAACCCTTATCCTCGAGTGGCTTTCAGGCCTTAACATGATGATTCCTTGTAAAGTTCTATTGAAGTTGCTGAGCTTATTGCTTATGTATATGTGTGCATGCGCGTGCCTCTGCGCACGCGCGTGCGCCCCTGTGTGTACGCGTGCGTGCGTGTGTGTATTTCTCGCAGTGAAATCGAAATTTGGTATTTGCGACAACATCTGTTCGCGAAGCAGCGTAGACAGCCCGACATCAGCGACGGATTAATGGACTCAAGCCAGGTTTTATTTGAACGGGAAACAGACAGTTGTGTGTATAATTATTCAACAGTTAGTTTGAGGCAACACTTATTTTTAAAATAGCTCGACCTACCTGCCATCGCCCAGATGTCATTTTACTTTTTTTCTTTTTTTTTTTATTATTGTTTCGCTTTTTAATTTAAATCCATGTGTAACATTTCCGTAAAGACAAAACATTCAATAAAGTGAGGCACGTAGTGTTTTCACACAAACGCGTACTTGCTGGACTTTGTGTATTTATCGCTAGTGGGCGATCAAGAATCACAAATCTATTCTATGGAAGAAACACTATCCTATTATAAAAATGGAACTTTTTTCTATGTGTGTGTGAGTTCGTTACATATTTACTCTGAAACTGCTGGGTTATTTTTTTATGAAATTTCACAAAAATGCACTTTATATATCTGACAGTGTTCTTAAATAGATTTTGTATCGAAATGTCTACATTTTTTTACATACGTGTGCAGTCTAGTCTCCATTCTTTGAGCGTCTCCTTTCCATGAGTGCGGCAATTGATCTGTATTGCTGCGTCCTCTGGTGGTTGTTGATCGACTCGTTAACCCCAGCGAATAAAACTCGTGTATGGAAACACAGTGGAAACTTGTTGGAACCTTTAAAGGTTTTATTGAGGAGAGAAATTCGTTAACGAAGGGGAAAGCCCCCAAAAGGTTAAAGTTAATTACTTCTAAAAGATAGACTTAAAATTAATCTTTTTTTTTTTTGCTTAATTTTCCTACTTGCCTTAAAAATGGTCGACAAACAGACAGAGTTTCGAGGAAATATTCTCTTAGATTTCTACATTGTCGGACATGTTTATTCTATTTGGTTCCACGACTTTAATATCTCATAACTCTATCGAATACGTCATATAATTTCTATCTATACGACACCTGCTTCTTGCGTATTTTCTCTAGGGAGCTGGCATTTGACCTCTCTCAGTTCACTCACACTAAGTGCACTGGGCATATTTTCGCTTGTCGCCAGGTTGTCCTGACATGCAATTAATGTGACACTCCCAAAATTCATACTAGTTCACACAATCTCTACTTACTGACATAGGGTATAAAAATATAACAAATGCCGTTTTTTTTTACGAAATTATTATTACTACTAGCAGGACTCGTTAACTGGCGTTACCCACCGGAAACATGGCCCCTCCTCATAAAAAATTAAACTACAGTTGTTAGTGGTGGACAATCTCAAACATCCTAATGTTAAGAACGGGTTCTGGAATAGACACCCCTAACCTTCTCATGTTAAGAACGTCGTATGGAAGGAATAGACATGACCAACCTCGCCATGGTAAGAACGACTTTCGGAATAGACACCCCATTTTATGAGGGGGTTCTGTCCAAGTATATGCCCCAGGTTCAACCTTGATATATGTTGTCAGCATATCCACCCGAAAAGACTATAAACCAAAACAAAAAAATGAGGGTGGATGGCAGTGTTGTGCGAAGAGAAGTACACTTTTATCGGGGGTGTGCGGAACAGTGAATTACAATTCATAATGTGTGTCATTATATCTGGAAAACTACTTGTTTCCGCCAAAGTTAAAAGAGATTGTCTTATTCAGCATATGATAAAACCTATAAGTCGCCAGTTTAAAGGAAATAGTGTAGTTGGTGGTAAGATAAAAAAAAAGTACCTAAAAGAGTTAATGTGGAAAAGGAGTCCTGAAAAGAGAACTAAACAAAAAAAACAACAACTATAGTATAAAAATGTCAATATATAACAAATAAGTATATCTATAGGCAATGTAATAAAGGGAAATTTGTCATTTAGCAGCATAAATTATTTGACAGAAAAAGGAAGTAAAAAAAACTGGCCTAAATGTAGTCAAGTACAAACTGAATTAAAAGTAATGAAAATGATAATTTATCTCTGGACGTAATTCAGGCTTAGAGTGTTAAAATGTGTTTTATGCAAAAAAGAAATAGTTTTTATGATTTCGAAAGTGAAAAAAATATATATTGCCTAATCATCCCAATCTAGGCTGAGTGCCACTTTAATGTAGGGGGCTACTATGATTTCCCGCCAGTAAATTTCACAATTTACTTTTTTTTTAAATTTCATCGATAACAAACGTAACTTTCAGATATTGTCAAGAAAAAAATTATGACTTTTATCATCAGTGATCAGTTTTCAATTATAATGTTCTACTGAATTGAACACGTGCTTTCTTTCTCAATGATGGTCCCAAAGTTCATGTTCAATTTATTGGAAAGTTAATGTGTAAATAATGTAAATCAAAATAATGCATGTGCAACTTTTAACTAAATGTTATGGTTAATTTTTTTAAACATCAGTCTGTAAAATAAAGGAAAAGTGACGATAGTAACGTATAAATAATTTAAAACAATGCGTGACGATTGATCGGCCATATTGATTAAGGGCTGCAGTGTTCGTTTTTTGTATGTGGGTGTGTAATCCAGAATAATAGAATTTCATGGTCGCAGCCAATGAGAATCGGCGGCATGTTATTGGGGAGAAATCATTATTTTCGAATAATGAAGTGCAATTGTAGTTTTAGGTATCTCCGTGTTTAATCTAGTTAATAAGGGTTTCAGATAAATAAATATATATATATATATATATATATATATATATATATATATATATATATATATATATATATTCGGTCCTTACTGGGAGAGTGGTAGGACTTTTCAGGGAGAGGGAAAAATACGAACTACTTCGTCTATAAATCCTTGCAATCGTGATGATGTCGCTCGTAAGAAGTAAGATAGGATTTTATTATAACAAATAATTGTGTCTGTAGCGACGTTCAAAAGTTACATAAGATGGTGGGTAAAAGTTTAGGCATTAAAAATTTATATGTGGCATCTATTATTACAACCTACCGTCATTTGGTCCATACGGAAATTTCTGCAATCAAATTATTATATGTAAGAGATAAATATGATTATTTTAAATTACATTTTATTATTACGGTATCGTTTATTCATTAAACTGTTAATTTGGGGCAAGTCCAGAATTCAATTTACATTTAAAAAAAAAAAGAAAGAAACATTTTTATTATGTACGTACCCATCGTAGAGCGAAAATGTCATATTCCAAAAATCACGTAAATTGATAGTATTTTATTTTATTAATCAAATCCAAATTTTATGAGGGCGTGAGGCAGAGTGTGTCACTCAAGTAAAGGTAAAATTAATCACGGGTTATTTCCCTCTTAATAACCTTTCTAGAAATAAAGATCTAAATCAGCCTTGCCTTGTAATGGCTACAATTTACTATTAATCGCTAGAACGTGCTCGTCTGTCTGTGCACACGTTTTTTTCTATAGTATTTTTCTTTTTTTCTACCGTGTCGCAATTTCACATACGGCTTGGCATTTGCATATGTTTATGTTTGAAATCTTCTCAGCCACAGACAGAACATCTCCCCCCGAAAATCACGTGGTGTGGTGATTTTCGTCTGAGGTCACCTTTGACCCTTAAAAATTTAACTCAGATTTTTTTTTTTTTTTCGAAACTCGTTGGGTAACAAACTGTCCCCTTTAACACAGATTAATTGTAACATGGTGGGTTAGGGTTCTTCGATCCTCACTGTTAGTCTTTTAGAGAACTAGGTGTACATTTCTCTGAAATTGCAGTAGTGATGTGGCAGCCGAGGTTTCTCTCGTCAGCTAGTTTTAATAAATGCCAAAATGAAAGGAAGAGTGTCAACTTTGATTCTGAATTAAAAAAAATTTTTTTTTTTAGATGAGAATTGATAATTTGTATTATTTTGGATCATTCAGACTACTGCTCTCATTTCGACATCACAACATTTCGGCCGATGTAACCTCCGACCTACTTCGGGTGTATTTTGTTAAACTCACGAATCTTTCTGTGTAACTCAGGAATCTATAGGGAATTTCGCAAATCCACAATGACTCAGCATAATCACGTTTAACACACCGGTTCTTGTCAGATCACTGAAGTTAAGCAGCGATGGGCCTGGCCAGTACCAGATGGGAGACCATTTGGGATTTTCAGGTGCTGTATATGCTCTCCGCTTATCTCGGCATTGTTTTCAGTTTTCCCGGACTTCTACTTGCCACTGAACTCAAGCAGTGTCGATTCAGGAGAGGAGTGGTTGCAGATTGTGCAACCCTTGCCTCACAATTACACACGCAACTTCCCCTATTCGGGGTATCCTTTGTCTTTCGAGACTGAACGGAGGCATCGGACAATGACTCGTGACGTAATGGATACAAGTGCTGAGGTAAAATTCAGTTGTGGGTGACGCTTTTTCTGGAGGTTGAATGCTCAATACTCAGTGCGGACGATATTGAGAACACAGTTGCTGGAAGAAAAGAAGAAACGGGACAAGAGGGTAGAAAAATGAAAGGAAGATGAAAGAAAGAAAGAAAGAAGTGGACTCGAAAGAATAAGTAGTAGTAGTAGTAGTAGTAGTTGAAGAAGAAGAAGAAGAAGAAGAAGAAGAAGAGGAGGAGGAGGAGGAGGAGGAGAAACATTTCTTATTTTTTATACTGTTATTTTAGTGTCAATCAATCGGTCATTAGTGTTTTTCTTCGGTCCAAACTCTCATAAGTCAATCATTGTGAAAAGGATGGGAGGTTTTTTTTTTTATTGCTGTCGTGTTGAACATCAGTTTCAACACCAGAGTCAAGTGCCTTATAATTGCCCTTACGGCGATTTCAACTTGTAAGTTATTCGTGGGACGAACTTACAACGTACAACAAAGCCGATTAAATCAGGATGATGCTTTTAAAAAAAGAAACTGTCCGCGACTGAACGGCAAACAAGAGATTAGATTATCTCCGGAAGATCATTAAAGCGCAAAATAAAACTCATGACTTGTTATGACGCTCGTGACTTTTTACGTTTAAAAATATCGCGTCCAATATAGCACTAATGTCATTAAACCTAACGTGATCCTGTGAAAATTTCATCGTGGTCCACATATCAATCTTCACTATTTACTCTTAATAATAATATTCTTTTCGAAATAATAAATGTCAGAAAGATATTAAGAAAAAAAAAAAAACTCTTTCTTCTTCCGTAAAAATAATCGGGTACAAGTGCACTTTAACTTGCCGGAAGTATTTTTATTTTTTTTGTTTTTGTTTTCATTTTTTTTTTTCCATTTTTGTTTTTATTTATTTTATTTTTTCATTTTTGCTTCCATTTTTGTTTTTGTTTTTTTCATTTTTTTTTTTCATTTTCGGAACAGCTATGATGTAACATAGCGTGGACGCGCGTAAGCAAATGTATGCGGAATGACGTTACCGGTAGGAGAAAATAAAGATTTCACAAAGGAGATCACGTTAGAGATGGTTATACCGTTCAAGACCACGGTAGAGGTGTGGATAACGTTTGAGAGTACGTTCGAGAAGACGATCGCATGTGGGACTGTAGGGGACTAGGATATATAAATACCCCAATCCCGTTACAAAAGAATAATGAAACGAATGGGAATTGAAGGAAACAAAGACTCAAGTAGTGGATAAGATAAACGTCGTTTATTTGCTGTTGAAAGAAATGAACATTTTAGTTATAACATGTCCGCGCGTATGTAACCAATGTCCGTTGCAGGACTGGTGTTGTAGCAAGAAAAGGAAATGTGTTTTCATCTCAAGTTTGGGTCATTATTGTTTGTTCGCGCGTGGGAATTGAAGTGAGTGTTGTAGTGGAAATGAGAATCCAGCGTGTAGGCAAGGAAGAGGATATTAGAGTTGTCATCAGTTAGTAGTCAGCTACGCAGAGGTGTTCTTAGTGGCCAGTAGTAGATGGAGAGAGAAAGAGGGAGAATGTATACATACAGTCATTAGATCGTGCCCCATACATAGTAGGAAGTGGGCGTGAGATGCGCGTGCGCGCGCGCCGAAACGGCGGCGGCTTGTTCGCCCAACCTATCTAGTTGAGAGTTGGTCCTAAAAAAGGATTAGAAACAACTTGTCCCCATGTTTTATACTCGCTTCTGGAGTGTCTTTTGCGCATGTGTATTTCCTTAGAAAGCGGAAGTGACGTCGTCCATGTGTGAGTCATGTGTATACGTAAGCGTGTGTGTATATATACGTGAATGTGAGTGTATGTACACGAACGTGAATATGTGTACATGTGTGGACGTGGGCGCGTATGTTTGTGTGCGCGTATGTATATGACAGCTTGAAATATGAATGTGTGTTTTGTGTGAGACTTGAAAAAGGCTCGTACAAATACTCCCCTTCCTAGGAAAAAAAATACATGCAATGTATATATATTTATGTATATATATATATATATATATATATATATATATATATATATATATATATATATATATATATATATATATATTTGTGAGTAATGTTTTCGGCAGTTGATTTTTTTGTCCTGTTTTTTTTTTTTTTTTGCTGTTGGTGTGGTTGTTTTAAAAAAACGTCAAAAAGGAACGGAATGTCAAAAACGGAGTGTGTTCGTAAAAAAAAGTATTTACTTACGCGTGGAAAATGCGTTTACTCTTTTTTTTTGGCTGACATTTGTTGGTTTGGTTTCTGTTGTGTGTTGACATGTGCAAAGAGTTGCTTGGACAGAGAAGTGAATTGTTCCGTTTGGAAGGAAAATTTTTGTTTTGTGTTGACGGTGTCGTGTGTGTGCCCAGTTGACGGTATCTTCGCATGTGATTCTGCGGTAATGTGTGCATCGTTTGGACTGGCGCTTGTCGCGCGTTCGTTCTTGTTGAACGGAGTTTGGTTGCCGTTGTCTTCGCATGTGCGTCTGCGGTAGTGTGTGTACATTGTCTGTACGGGCGTTTGTTGTGTATTCGTTCGTGGTTGCCGGCTGTCAACGAAACTTCCAAGTTTTGAGTTTATCCGTGTGCGTCGTGCATCTCAACTCGTATTGTTGATTCAACTTCCTATGTGTTTTTTTTTTTTTTTTACACAGAGATCACCACTTATCAAGGCCCGGAATAGGGCCTTGATAAGTGTTGATAGGGATGTCCTGTTTCTTTGTTGTTGCGTCTGCTGTGCGGGAGGGAATTGCATAGGCCTATGTGATTTTGCTCCTCGCGTTTGTTGCAGGGTAATATCAGGAAACCGTGAAAATGTTTGTCAAGCTCGAATTTGTTTTTAAATTCGATATGAAAGTCGACAGCTCCGTGTTAGTTTTTTTTTTTTTTTTTTTTTTTTGCCGAGTCTGACGAGGGTTCGCATTGTAGTTGGTAGTAGTTATTCCTGTGGGTAGTGGTTCGCTTGGTTTTCTTTGTTGAGAAGTTCGTTTTTTTCTTTATCAAATAAAACGCGCGTCTCGCTCAAAACAATTAATCTCAAAACGGTAGGGTCGCCATGCCTGCTCGTTCCACGTCAGTCAGGCGCCAGTTTGTTGTGGACTTGTGGCATAGGAGGAAATGCGTGCTCCTCTCGCGTTCCGAGGGAAAATGAATTGTCTCGAGGAAGAAACGAACGACGTGTTAAATTGAATTAAACGAACAGGAATTTCTTTGTTGAAAGAAACAAGTAAAAGAAAAGGGTACCACACGTGGTTAGTTTTGCGTGAGTCTTTCGCTGATAGCTGGTGAGAAAGAAAGTTTATACCTTGGCGTGCGTCTCTCGTTAAGTGGTGAAAAGGGAAAGTTTATCTTTGTAGAGAAAGAGTCTGTGTGTGTATGAGTGCTTCATTCAACCTCATCCATTTCATTTAAATAAAGGGGTCACCAAATTTGTAGGGGACTAGGATATATAAATACCCCAATCCCGTTACAAAAGAATAATGAAACGAATGGGAATTGAAGGAAACAAAGACTCAAGTAATGGATAAGATAAACGTCGTTTATTTGCTGTTGAAAGAAATGAACATTTTAGTTATAACATGTCCGCGCGTATGTAACCAATGTCCGTTGCAGGACTGGTGTTGTAGCAAGAAAAGGAAATGTGTTTTCATCTCAAGTTTGGGTCATTATTGTTTGTTCGCGCGTGGGAATTGAAGTGAGTGTTGTAGTGGAAATGAGAATCCAGCGTGTAGGCAAGGAAGAGGATATTAGAGTTGTCATCAGTTAGTAGTCAGCTACGCAGAGGTGTTCTTAGTGGCCAGTAGTAGATGGAGAGAGAAAGAGGGAGAATGTATACATACAGTCATTAGATCGTGCCCCATACATAGTAGGAAGTGGGCGTGAGATGCGCGTGCGCGCGCGCCGAAACGGCGGCGGCTTGTTCGCCCAACCTATCTAGTTGAGAGTTGGTCCTAAAAAAGGATTAGAAACAACTTGTCTCCATGTTTTATACTCGCTTCTGGAGTGTCTTTTGCGCATGTGTATTTCCTTAGAAAGCGGAAGTGACGTCGTCCATGTGTGAGTCATGTGTATACGTAAGCGCGTGTGTATATATACGTGAATGTGAGTGTATGTACGCGAACGTGAATATGTGTACATGTGTGGACGTGGGCGCGTATGTTTGTGTGCGCGTATGTATATGACAGCTTGAAATATGAATGTGTGTTTTGTGTGAGACTTGAAAAAGGCTCGTACAGGACATCACAGCGGTAACGAGAGTGAGGAAATAAGTGTTCTACAAAAAAAAAAAAACAAAAAAAAAGCCTGTCGAACTATTCTCTGTTTTCTTTGCAACTGAGGCCATAACATTGGTTCTCGGACAACGTTGTCGTTACAATACCATCGAAAAGGGAAGACAATTCAAAATCAATGCTTTGCAATAATGCTCCATTCATGGGCGAATTATGGTCGTTTAAAGACATAGAATGCTCTCTGGTGTGAATAATTTTCTAACACAGAAGAGAGTCAACCATCGTTTGCAGCAACTTTTGCAATGTCATATATCCACCGTGATTGTTGCATTTTCTATAAAAGCCTTCATTACATACTGTTAATGTGTTCATGGGGTACTTATTCAGAATAAGGACCGTGTTATCATCGCAATTATCCAGGCTGTTTACGCAAAACGACAAAAATTAGTAGTGGAAAATTGGTAAATTGAAAACTTAAAGGGAACGGCTCATCAAGAACTTGTTTACGTTGGACTTGTTTTGACAAGCTTCTGGTCAAGCCCAGCATCTAGTTTGTTGAAAATGTGCGCAAAGATACGACAAGGTGTCCATATCTGCCAAATCTGTTGAAGCTGTCAAATATTAATATCCGGTTTGTTGAGAATGTGCGCAGAGAGACAAAATTGTATCTATCTCTGCCGCAGCTATCGTAGTTGTCAAAACATTAACATCCATTTTGTTAAAGATGTGCGCAAAGAGACAGAATTGTTTACTTCTGTCACATTCGTCGAATCTGTCGAAACATTAAAATCCGGTTTGTTGAAGATGTGCGCAGAGAGACAAAATAATGTCTAACTCTGGTACATCCATTGAAGCTGTCGAAACACTAACATCCAGTTTGTTAAAGATGTGTGCAGAAGGACAAAATTATGTCTAACTCTGCCACACGCTTCGAAGTTGTCGAAAGATCCAAATCAAATTTGTTGAAGATCTGCGCAAAAAGATAAATTGAGTCTTTCTATACGACATCCGTCTAAACATCCTCCTTGTTGATCATAACCAGTGGCGTAGCTAAGAGGGTGGGGGGGGGCTGTCCGTCCCTGGTGAAAGCCAAAGAGGGGTAACAAAATTTCACCCCTTCCCCCAAGTTTTTCAGCCGGCCTAAGGTGCTGACATAGAATTTATTTATGATATATTATGCAACTTTTAAGTTTTTAATTTGAAAAAAAGCTTTTCTAAAATACTAGCCTGGGTGCCCGGTGTTTCCCGAGTGGTTGAAGGTGTAAGTTGAGCAAAAAAAAAAAATAGGCTCCAACTCATACCGCGAACGAGGAAAAGAGCGTGAAAAAAAAGTGGCATCTTTGCCGTTGCGTCCATCTCCAAACCGGAAGTGGCGAAGGTTTAAATTAAGGCTAGTCAATCGAAAAGAGTGGATGACTTTAACAAATATCGGCGAAAAAATCGACCCCTTCCTGTAGAAAAGTCCCCAGTTGAGGATGAAGAAATTAAATGTTTTTAGCCAATTTCTCGATATTTGTCGTCCGAAGATTCGTGCTTCAAAACGATACCGATCGCGTGAAAATCCGTCGCCTCTGTCGAAAGTTTTAGGCAGACATTAAAACATACATACATACATACATTTAAACAGACAGGTGAGATTTATATTATAGACTAGCCTGGATGCCCGGCGTTGCCCGGGTGTTTTCAGGTGTGTGTTAAGCAAAAAAAAAAAATTGGTAGTAAGCAGTCAGGCTCGAACCGTAATGGGAAGGCGGAAAAGAAAGTGGAGGTGTGTTTAAGAGTATTGGTTGAGCTAAAAAAAAAAAAAAGAACTAAAAAAAAAAAACGGAAAATTGCAAGCACGAAAACAAAAGTGGTAGTAGGCGGGCAGGCTCGAATCCGTACCACGAAGGAGGAAAAGAAAGTGAAAAAAAAATAAACAGTGACGCGTTAGCTGTTGCGCCCATCGCCAAACCTGAAGTGACGTAGGCTTAAATTAAGGCTAAACAATCGAAAGCAGGCGATGACTTTCGAAAATATCGGCGAAAAAAGCGACCCCCACTGTAGAAAAGTGCCCAGTTGAGGGTGAAGAAATTGATGGTTTTAGTCAATTTTTCGATATTTGTCGTTGGAAGGCTCGTGCTTCAATATGATACCGATCTCGTGAAAATCCGTCGCCTCCGTCGAAAGATTTTGCGAGACATACAAACATACATACATAATAAATATATACATAAATATATACACACATACATACATTTAAACAGACATGTGAGATTTATATTATAGACTAAACTATATATATATATATATATATATATATATATATATATATATATATATATATATATATATATATATATATGGGGGGGGGGTCCGAAGTATCCTAGCCAGCATTGAAAAACCTTAAAAGAGGTCGTAAAAAGTCTGAAAAAAAAAACCCTAACAATTTCAAAGTGCTTACGTCAAATAAAGTGTGCGTTAATGGAATTAGTGAGTTCAAAACTTTTTCACACCTATTTGCAAAAACACTTCTTAGCGACATTTCTTTTTTGGTTTCTGTTTATCTGTCTGCAAGACAATAAAATCCCAGACTACTGATAGTAATTAGTTTTACTAATTGCTATCTTTGATATCGTTTGACAATTCAGTTTTCACGTTTCCCAGCTACCGACAAGACACACAAAAGACAGTGTAAATTTGCCAAGATAAAAATGTAAGTATATATTTTTAAAACTATTTTAAAGACAGTTAAAATGTATTCGTTAATTGAAAATTAATTATGAGTTTGTTTTGCAATACATTTAGGTACGAAAAAGTGGTCAAAAACAAATATCTAATGAATAAATGTTACCAAAGGCAAGATAAGTCACTTTTCTACATTTCTGAATAAGTTTTTAGTGATTTACTACCTTTAAAATGATTATTTTAATTTAGTGGTGTCGAAATTTAGGTGAGAATAGGAAAAAATGGCCGTTACTTGTAACAAGTGGCGGCAATTTTTCCTTATTCTCACCTAACGCTTGACACGATTTGTTTTTCGAGCCAAATAAACACTGGAAAACTCGTTGCTGATATCAATAATGCAAAGTACGTTTCGCATGCAGATCAAATGTCAACAGTAATCAGATCAAATGTCAACAGTAATCAGAGCAAATGTCAACAGTAATCAGATCAAATGTCAACAGTAATCAGATATACATAAGGATGGTGCAGTTTAAGTGCGAGAGTCATTCCTGGATTTTGTACATTTGAAATGTAAATCAGCTACTGATTTGACTTATGATATCCTCTAGGAATTAGAAAACAAAGGACTAGATATTAATTTCTGTCGCAGTCAAGGGTACGATAATGCTGCAAGCATGGTCGGAATCCACGGTGATCTGAAAAAAAAAAAAAAGATCAAAGACATTAATCCAAGACTATTTTTGTACCTGGTTCTAATCATTATTTGAACCTTTCTAACAATCCCTCTTGTGTGGAAGTCTTGAGGCGCTGTACACTTTTTCACTCCGTCGATCCATCGCTGGGACGTGTTAATAAAAGACACAGGTGAAGAGATTTTCCACAACTCGCTGGATGCACATGCTGATGCAGTGAAGCCGGTGATACAGAGTTTTAACCAGTTTGTGAAAGATATTGATGCTGTGTGTGATGTCGGAAATAGCGAAGAGACAAGAGGCGCTGTGCACAATCTGTTGCCAGTTACAGCGACTTTTCTTTCGTTGTTTTCTTGTTATTCTGGAGTGACGTTTTACAAGAAGTAAACGTAGCCCAAGAATAGATGCAAACACCATGTATTACTCTGGACGTGGTTGCTACCAAATTAAGGGCTCTCAGGATCTTTTTGGAAGAGCAGCGTACGAATGTTGTTGACAGTGCCGCCCAGCATGCATTTTCAAAATGTGAATAACTTGATATCTCTACAGAGAGGGGAATCAGAAGAAAGAACAGAATGCCAGGAGAGGAGGCAAGAGATTCTGGATTGTCATTGTAGCAGGAGACTACGAAAGCAATATTAGAGTGTCTGGACCGTTTCCATATTGAGTTGGATACCAGAGTATAGGCAGTGAATGACATTTTGTTGACTTTTTCTGCCGTTCAGCCAGATCATATTATTTTTGTCGGCGAGGAAGAAATACAGTTATCTGTTGTCAAGCTCACAGCTGCGTATGATGAGCTATCATAAGAAGACCTTTGTTTAGAAATTCAACGTTTAAGGCGATACCTACAAGCAGCTGAAATAAACTTGGTGGAAGTCAAGCACTGGACTGTACTGCAATTCCTACAGTTCATCATCAAGTGGGAATTTGTTGTTGAGTCATTGCCATATCTTAAGCTGGCTCTAAAATTCCTTCTTACAATATATGTTCCTGTGGCATCGTGTGAAAGAAGTTTCTCCAAAATAAAACTTATAAAAAATTACCTCCGGTCAACCATGAGCCAGTCGAGACTGTCGGATCTGGCTGTTCTGCCCATTTAAAACGAACATACAATGCCATTGACCAGTTTGCCACAAGTAAAACAAAAAAACATTCATTCTAGAATTATAATGCCGAAGGTACATCAATTTGTGAATTGCCGTGATTTGCATTTAAATGTTCTGAAGGGAGATATTTGCTTTTAAAGATCAAAGTACGATGGGGTGTAGCGTTTCATGTAATGTTACGTATTTATGTAATGTTACGATATTTATGTAATATTACAATATTTATGTAATGTTACTATATTTATGTAATGTTACGATATTTATGTAATGTTATGATATTTATGCAATGTTACAATATTTATGTAATGTTATGATATTTATGTAATGTTACGATATTTATGTAATGTTACGATATTTATGTAATGTAACAATATTTATGTAATGTTACAATATTTATGTAATATTACGATATTTATTTAATTTTACTATATTTATGTAATGTTACGATATTTATGTAATGTTACGATATTTATGTAATGTTATGATATTTATGTAATGTTACGATATTTATGTAATGTTATGATATTTATGTAATGTTATGATGTTTATGTAATGTTACTATATTTATGTTATGTTACGATATGTATGTAATGTTACGATATTTATGTAATGTTACAATATTTATGTAATGTTACAATATTTATGTAATGTTACGATATTTATTTAATTTTACTATATTTATGTAATGTTACGATATTTATGTAATGTTACGATATTTATGTAATATTACAATATTTATGTAATGTTACTATATTTATGTAATGTTACGATATTTATGTAATGTTATGATATTTATGCAATGTTACAATATTTATGTAATGTTATGATATTTATGTAATGTTACGATATTTATGTAATGTTACGATATTTATGTAATGTAACAATATTTATGTAATGTTACAATATTTATGTAATATTACGATATTTATTTAATTTTACTATATTTATGTAATGTTACGATATTTATGTAATGTTACGATATTTATGTAATGTTATGATATTTATGTAATGTTACGATATTTATGTAATGTTATGATATTTATGTAATGTTATGATGTTTATGTAATGTTACTATATTTATGTTATGTTACGATATGTATGTAATGTTACGATATTTATGTAATGTTACAATATTTATGTAATGTTACAATATTTATGTAATGTTACGATATTTATTTAATTTTACTATATTTATGTAATGTTACGATATTTATGTAATGTTACGATATTTATGTAATGTTACTTACTATATTTAATGTTACTATATTTATGTAATGTTACAATATTTATGTAATGTTATGATATTTATGTAATGTTACTATATTTATGTAATGTTACTACATTTATGGAATGTTATGATATTTATGTAATGTTACTATACTTATGTAATGTTACGATATTTATGTAATGTTACTATATTTATGTAATGTTACGATATTTATGTAATGTTATGATATGTATGTAATGTTACTATATTTATTTAATGTTACTATATATATGTAATGTTATGATATTTATGTAATGTTACGATATTTATGTAATGTTACTATATTTATGTAATGTTACTATATTTATGTAATGTTATGATATTTATGTAATCTTAGGATATTTATGTAATGTTATGATATTTATGTAATGTTACAATATTTATGTAATGTTATGATATTTATGTAATGTTATGATATTTATGTAATTTTACTATATTTATGTAATGTTACGATGTTTATGTAATTTTACAATATTTATGTAATGTTATGATATTCATGTAATATTATGATATTTATGTAATGTTACAATATTCATGTAATGTTACTATATTTATGTAATGTTACTATATTTATGTAATGTTACGATATTTATTTAATTTTACTATATTTATGTAATGTTACTACATTTATGTAATGTTACGATATTTATGTAATGTCACAATATTTATGTAATGTTATGATATTTATGTAATGTTACTATATTTATGTAATGTTACGATATTTATGTAATGTTATGATATTTATGTAATGTTACGATATTTAATAAAAATATTTATTGGGATTTATTTCTGAGCAGATATTGGGAAGAATCGGAATATTCAGATGCAGAAACGTGACGAAGACCAAAGCTCATATAATGCAAAATAGTTCGTAATATATCTTAAGAAGAAAATAATTAAAACACCACTGTTAATGTTAAACTTTTATTTTAACAAGAAAACGAAAACGAAGTAAAACAAGTTGTGATTTTTCTTCTTTTTTTTTTGTAGATTTCTTTTTATGAAACCGTTCACTTAACTGTTTTTTTTTTTTAATTATTGTTATTTGGAGGCCATTGTTGTTTTATCTGTGGGTGGGGACATTGTTATGATTTTTTTTTGTTAGTTATGTAGTGGGTAGTATGGTTGGGAAAGTTTCTTTTGCTGCAAGAGCAGACGATAACCGCGATGGTAAAGAAGAGGACTAAGAGAAAGTAGAAGGAAGCTGAGGAAATATGGAAATACCTCATTCATTATACAGACGAAAGGATCTTTGAATTTCTGTCTCCACATGAACTCTGTCAGGTAGCTTTCTAATAGTTCCCTATTGGTCCCACATTCGATTTTGTTTCTTTTCTTTGTTCCCTTCACATTCTCTCGACGTGGTTCGTTGTTGTGCGTGTAGTAGGGCCAACAAAATTTATAGATCCATTATATTAATTATCTGGAAACTTTGGCAAAAAAAAAAGAACTTTATTTAAGCGTGAACTTTGATAAAAAGGTAATTGAATAAAAAAAAAATTCGCTGAATTTTTTAGCGTCTGCTAGCTTGAATTCGATTAGCTAAGCGGCTCGTCACATCCCGGTTCTTATCGATATCTGCCGCGAAACATTCGTGAAGGTTCGGAAAAATCGCGATAACAAAACTGCATAAGTGCCGTTTTTCTTTCAAGTGTAGATTTAAAGATAAAGCAAAAGGATAGTTAACTCAGAGTTTCTTTATTTTTCTATTTTTTAATTGTCTTATTTCTTCTTTTCTTCATAATTTTGTTTTTCCACCCATTCGTTTATTATTATCGTCACTTGATCCTCTTCTATTTTCTATTTTATTCGCTTCGTTTCGTGAGTGGATAAGGCAGGTCGGCTGTTACGTGTCTTTTTGTTTCTAAACCATTTTTTCCCCGATTTTACTCACTAACTGACTTTTCCTTTTTTTATTTTTATTTTTCGGCTTTTCTATTTGACCGCGTTTCTAACGCCTCCATTTCTTCTTCATAACAGCAATTAATTAATTTATTTATTCATCCATTTACTAAGTGATACTTCATAGTATACACTGGCGTTGTTTTACAAATTGTCATTGTTCTGAGGGAGCCAACTCGCTTTCACAAAGAGTTCCGTTCATTTTTATCATTTCATTATTAAGTACGCTGTCAGTAAGATTTCCCAAGCGGTTTACAAAAACATATCTTCATGTTTCTTTCTTTTTTTTTTTTTTTTTTTGAGGGGATATTCAATTATAGAACGTGTGTAGCTTTTTAACAGGTGCTTCTGAAGTTTAATTAATCGTTTCCTGTAAGTAACGCACAGACATGAACCAAACAGAAGGACTGTTTAATATTTCACAAAAATTCTGTGTAGATAGGGGGGAGGAGTGGCCCCCCCCCAATCAGCATAGGGTTAAGTGGAGGTCAGTGAGGTGATACTTGAGTGGACCGCCCCGGGTGACGTTTACTCTAGCTACGCCACTGGCCATAACTATTCGATATATCCGTAAAATTGCAGCTTCCTTTTTACTCACAATATCAAGAGCAACAATGGCCAACAGTTGCCTACCAGGCAAAGAGATATCGCCTACACTTGTGTAGAAGCAACGCTTTTACCTCTACTCCGTGCATTATTTATTCAGCATCCAGTTAGACCATCGAAGTTAAGCGACATTGAGCCTGGTCATTACTAAACTGGGTGACCAATTTGGGAATTCCAGGCGCTGTATGTAGGACGACGTCGACACCTCCCTGCAAGAGTTGCAAAAAGGCTTACGTCGTCATCTCCTCTAACGGGGATATACATGCGGCTGAGGACGGCTTGTGAATTTCATACTCTCATAGAACTTCCTCCTCCAGAGGAAACCAATTAAACCCGAATAGGGTTAGTGCCGTTTAACACACACACACACACACACACACACACACACACACACACACACACACACACACACACACACACATCGGTCGAAGCTGTGTAAAAATCCACATCCGGTTTTTTGTTAGATGTGCGCAGAGATACGATAATGTGTTTATAGCTGCTATACCTGTCGAAGCTGTTAAAACATGAACATCCGGTCTGTTGGATGTGTGCGCAGTGAGATAAAAGTGTGCCCCTTCCTGGAACACGCGTCGAAGCTATCGAAGAATCTTGATTAAGCCTCTAGATATTTTCTTAGATAATCCGGAGAAAATATTATTGCGGAACTTTCTGAAAATAAGGGTTTAAAGTAGAAATGTTAAAAATAGTCGCAGATTAATTTGTTACGGCTGACATGCCTTATTTTCTAATAAGATATTTAAAAGAATATGCAGGGTGGTCCACTTGAAAGTAGCCCAACATCTCTAATCTTTCTGTTAACGACCAAATAAAGGAGAATATTACCAACGTTATCAGGAGATAAGATCTATAGGCAGTATCTGCAAACGTTAAACGTGCACAGAAATGCATAGATATCAACGGGGAGTACTTGCAACATCTTTTATAACACTGCACGTAATGTAAACAATGCTACAGGTAATTTGAACACTAAAAGAATGTTCCTCCCCTCTACTACATTTTCTGGTCTATTTTTCAATGGGCCACTCTGTATTAAAATGCGAAAATTATTTTTTAAATTGCAAAAAAGATGTCTACTTTTCAAATGCATTCTCTTGTATTTTCCCTTTTCAGTGAAATTATATGGACGCGGTATATTTTCCTTACAACCAGCGAAAGAATGGTTCATTAAGACGGAACGAAGTTTCGTCAATTCTTCGAGTTGGTCCTCCGCAAATTTTTCTCAAGAAAAAATACTTTACCAGAGAAAATTTTTAACCACGCGTTCTTCCGGACATCTTTCTCTCCTAATCTGCCTCCGGTTCCCCTCCCCCCTCTCTCTTTCTCTTTCTCTCTCTCTCTCTCTCTCTCTCTCTCTCTCTCTCTCTATATATATATATATATATATATATATATATATATATATCCTCCCTTCTCTAACATGAAAATACTTCAGTCTGTCTCTCTCGCACAATTTAACACAGACAAACAGTTATATAAGCATACACATTTCTATTCTCTCGATTTTTCTCCCCCCCCTCTCTCTCTCTCTCTTTCTTTCTCACATTTCCATCCTCTCTCTCTCTCTCTCTCTCTCTCTAACACACACACACACGCACGCACACACACACACACACACACACACACACACACACACACACACACACACACACACACACACTCACTTGTTTTCAATAACATTTCCTTCCGTTCTTCCCTCTTATTCTTAGTATATCGTAATGACGTTTACACTTTTCCTATTTTTAGTTCCTCTTTCCTTCGTCTCTCCTGCTCTCGTGTTTCGCGTAAATTACAACAGAAATTACTTGCACATACATACATGGTCACGTGTATTGTATCACATTGCTTCAGTGTGGTTAGACGTCTAAATCTGTTACGCTATGATGCCATAGACAATTTGCTGTTTAGTTTTTATCGTTTATCTATTTACGTAGTTTTGTTGTTGATTTTTTTTAACGATATTAAGGTTAACGTCTCCACTTTCTTAGAAAGTCACGGTCCGGGGTTCGAATCCTAACAGTCAAGCTACGCTGAAGAGGGGTAGGGCCCCGAAACACGCGTGTACGTAAATTACTGTTTTTTTAAAAAATAATAAATAAATAAATAAATAATACGTCCAAATAAAACATGGACTATTTTCTAAGAAAACACCGGATCTCCAAGGTGGAGACGTTAACCTTAATATCGTTTAAAAAATCAACAACAAAAACCACGTAAATAGATAAACTATAAAAACTAAACAGTAAATTGTTTGTGGCATCATGTCGTAATGGATTAAGATGCTGGATTGAAATACATAAAGTCCTGGGTTCGAATCCTAACAACATGCTACGCGTATACGTAGATTACTGTTTTTAAAATAAAAATAAATAAATAATGTACATATAATATATATATATATATATATATCATTAGCTCCGAAGAATTAACACAAACATGGAGGTAATTAATAACTAATAGACTCTGAATTCGAATGCAGACATTAGACAATCCAGTGTCCGAATGACAGAAGTCAGGAACGTTGCATGCACACACACACACACATATATATATATATATATATATATATAAATTCGTATTCCTGTCTGTCTATTTGTTTGCTCACAATTTGTTTAACATATACAAAACGTGTCTTACTTTAATCTTTCATTTATTTCTATATATAGTATGATAGTTGGAAAAATATACAATTCAGAGATCACCTTATTTGCATATGACATTAAGAAACATTGATTTTACTGAATAGCGGTATCTTAGTTAATGTTTTTAGCGAAAGAATTATCTTAAGTATTCTATTTAAAACTGTTTTTTAATAAATTTTAAACGACAATTATATTCATAATATATTTAATTTATTTGTTTTTGGAATTAATATTTCCAACAACGACTTTTTTAAAAACTTTTTTTTAGAGTTATTTGCCCCTAGATGCTATTCATAAAAAAAACGTTTACCAAATATCATTTGGTAATTTTATTAATTTCTAGCTGGAAAAATAATTCCGTGTAGATTGAAAAAATGTTTGGCTTTTATTGTTTTGGTTTTTAAATATCAAAAAAAAAAAAAAAACACTTACGAAAAAAAACTGAAAAGATTCCATTTGTTTGTTTTATTTTATTGCTTACGGCAATACAGAAATCGGTAATTTTTTACCACGTAATTCAGCGTCGTTTAATACCTAATAAAATGACCCCCCTAAATTCCGTAATTTACACTTTCTTTCTTTTTTCGCGTTAATTCCATCGATTACAAACTTAATTTTCTAATTAAGAAGGTAATTTTATACGATGTGACCCAGCGGCGTTTAACCCCTAAAAAAATGGAGATCTACTTTTTTTCAGCCTAATACATTTAAACAGCCTTTATAAATATTATTAGTTTGCAAAAGTGCAAATAAGTACAAAAAAATTAGAAATTTTGAAAAGAAAAAAAAAACATGTTAGAGTGGGGGATCACTTTTCTATATAAATTTAACATAAAAGGAGCACCCACTTTGTGGCCACCAAGCGTTCAACGAGACATGTCACCTCAAGCATTTATTTAAAGTTTGGCGATTGAGGGGGAGGGGAAAACTGGAGGGGAGGGATAACATTGGGAACATAAAATAACGATAAATTTAGTTATTTTATTATGAGACCATTCTCTACTTTCACCTAACAATTTACTAAACAAAACAAACCCCAAAATATGACAAATTCAATTTTATTTTTTTTTTTGGGGGGGGTGTTATTAGAAACATAAAACGACAAATAAAAAGCAAATCGAAAAGCCCCCCCCCCAAAGCAAATCGAAAATTTCCTTTATTTACAAAAACAAGCCCGTAAATAAGTGACCTTACAAAAAATAAAGGTAAATGTGTAGTTTAGCGGCGTAAATTATTTAACAGATAAAAAATATATATAAAAACTATTTATTTTCATATAAAACATTATTAGACCCAAAGGCTGAAATTAGAAAAAAAAAAAATAATAATAATTTTTATGTTTTTTTTAAACATCTTTTATTAGACTAAATGTGCACGCCTAACACGTTTAAAATTTGGCCTGTTTTAGGTTTGGCTGATTGGCTTTTTTAAAAAAAATTTGGCCTTTTTACGCTCTTTCATTACAAAAAAAATATGGCGGCCAAAACATAGTTCATGAAAGCAAAATAGCGGCCTCGAATAATAAATATAAATAATTTAAAATAATAAAAATGAATTTTTTTTTCTGGTTTTATTTCAGCCTTTTGGTCTAACAATGTGTTTTATATAAAAATAAATAGCTTTTTATATTTTTTTGTCTGCCAAATAATTTACACCGCTAAACTACACATTTACCAAAATAAAAAATGAATGCATGCATTAATGTTTATAAACGTTATTTTTTTAGGTTCACAAAATTGTGAGTTTTCTTAAGACAGTGATCCCTTCTGCCGAAATATCTGGTAGAGAGGGTATCAGATACTTCTTTTTGGGGGCGATTACATTTACGTGTTTTTATCCGTTCTTTTATTTTTGAAATTGTTGTGGGGGTATCCATGTTACCCAAGATGAAAATGATTAGTATAGCAGACGTGTTTCAAACGGAACTTCATGTCAACCCAGCCAATGCCGGGTGCCCATGCGAGTATATATATATATATATATATATATATATATATATATATATATATATATATATATATATAAATCTTATTATTAAAACTTAATTAAAATTTAAAAATAAATAAACACCTGTAAAGAAGGTACACATAATTTTAAATGATCCGATAAGAAGTACAAATAAACTTGAGAGATCTTATTCCACGGAGTTTCGAAAAATGCAATTCTTCTATTCAGAGGAAAGAAGTTTGCCAAAATATACAATGAATTTTTCAGGGTAATGCATTGAACGAAACTACAAATATGCATTGAATCATAATTGCATTAAAAAGGTTTTTTTTTTTAAGTAACGTTTTTTTCACGTTCTTTTCCTCTTTCGCTGTACGCGTTCGAGCCTGCCTTCCAACTACCACTTTTTTTTGCCATGCTAGTATATATATATATATATATATATACTTAGTATGTATACCAACCTTCTTGTGTATCTATACATCCACATATGCATATATATATATATATATATATATATATATAATATTTTCGCAAAATCAACACAACCAAATATAAAATGAGAACATCATACGGTTTATTTCCTTATGCGTTACAATTGTTTCGTAACTAATTGGATAAATTCAAATATTATATTATTTCAAAATATTCCACAACAGCTACTCTTCAGACGGACAAAATACATTTTGTTATACATATATGAATACATTCATAATTTATATTTTAAGGGATTAAGCAGTTGGACTCATTCCTATACCATTTTTTATATTTTATTTCTGCTTTTATTTTTTTCTATTGCCTTCAAATTGATTAATAATCCCACTTTCGTAATTCTATTTTTCATAAAAAACTTCAACAATTCCTTATTTTTATATTCAATTAATCTATTAATATTTTTTTCAATTTTTATGATCATTTTTTTCTAATTTCTTTATTTTATTGATTTATTTCCCAAATAATAATCTGCACCTTCAAATTTTAGTTTCTATTCATATGTTTAACTATTCTTTTCTCAATCTGCCATGGTTTCTAATAAATTTTATTTGTATGTTATGATTTACTAATTGATTTTTCTTTCGTATCTTATTTTATTGACAAGGAACTATAGTTAAAAAGTTTCTTTAAATAATATTAATTAACATTTATTTTCATACCATACTGTTTATGCCAATAATTTAAAGTTTAAATTTAACTTATGAAGTCTCATCATTATCTAAATATTACATTTTTATTTTTAATCTTTACTCTTCGTTATTCTTTTCTAAAAACATTACGTTGTAAGAGAGATAACTTTATTTTCTCAATTATTATCTATTTATCATTTATCGAAATTGCATGTATTCTTACTTTAATTTTTGTTTACATGGGGGTCACCACTTATCAAGGCCCAAAGGCCACTAAGGGATAAAGGTTATTGCGTGTACAGTAATCAATGAGATAGTATTGTAATAATCATTAGTATTGGGGGGTTTTATAGAGTGTCTTAATTAAGGGGGCGGTTTGTCAGGAGTTTGTTTATGTTGGACTTGAAGACGTCCAAGTTGTAGTCAGGTGGGAAACAGGCAAGCGGCAGAGAGTTCCACTGGCGTGCAGTTCTAAGAAAGAAGCTTTGCTCATGGAATCTACGTTTGGATTTAGGCACAGATAAAGAGTGGGGAAAATTATTGACAGTAGTTTCAGCCAGACGGGTGTTTCTTGTGAAAGATTGGCGAGGGGAGACGAGGGATTGGAGCTCAGACGAGCACCTGCCATGGACATAACGATAAAACAAAGACAGGCTTGCAACGTCTCTTCTGTGGGAGAGAGGTTGCAGGGAAGAGAAAAGGGCATCCCCCAAGAAACCACGAAGTCTATTTTGTACTCTGTCAAGGCAGGATAGGCTGTTTTTAGCAGCTCCTGCTCAGATGTAGCAGCAGTACTCCATCCTTGGACGTACTTGGCTTTTATACAGATAGAGAATTGCATCAGTAGTGAGATATCTTCTGGAGAGGTAGAAGGATCCCACCATTTTCCCAGCGTCCCTGGCAACAGATTTGATGTACGTGTTCCATTAATATATTAACTTTAGTATTTATTCATCGCACTTTATTAATTTTGAACTGATAGTTCTAAGCTTATCAATTATATATCAATCTAGGCTCAATTTCTCCTTTAGTTTTCTTCAATTTTATATTTTGATTTGATCTATTTCAATCGATCATAATCTGTTTATCTCCATATCTTAGAGTTCATAATGTTTTTTTTTTATTTCCGCTTGTGTTATTGAAATTACTCCGCTAGTATTTTATTACTAATAACGATTATTAAATTTTAATATATTTCTATTTTCCTTTTTAAGGTTATAATTAGTTTAGTTTCTATATGTTAATTTGATGATCTATTAATTTAATTATTGTACAAACATATTTGTATTAAATGAAACATTCTCTTACCATACTGACATTTCACTCTCAACCTATATCTTAATTTCTTTTTTTTTCTTTTTTTTATTATATTATGTTATTTTAATCAGGTTAAGGCATGATAATAGGAATTTATTTCTATGAAGACAGCTTTGTATAACATCTACTTCTTGTTTAACATTTCCTCTTTGAAATTCACTATGTAGTATGACTCAAGTAAACATAGATTACATCTTTTTGATTTACTCGATTTATATTTTCTAGCTTTATCAAAAATGACCATTTTAATTCTAATTCTATTTCATCCCTACGTAATTCTCTAATACAGTCGTGTTTCTCTTCTAATTTTAAATAATTATTTTTGTTCTATCCTCATTTCTATCATTATTCTCAACTCGATTTGATTGCTTCTCTGGCCCAATGTTAAATGATGCAACATGATTTCGGTATCTGAACTTAAAAAACATCCAGTCCCCCTAGGTATATCTTTTTACTATCATCCTCCTTAACTTCACATTTGTATACAATTTCAGAAATTAAGCAATTGCCCTCCAATGGACATTTGTTAGGCATTCTACAGTTACCTTTTTTCTCAATATTTAATTCACCTGATTCAATCTTATTATTATTATTATTATTATTCACTATTTTATTTATTTTATCATTATTTGAACTTATTATAGTTTTACTTCGATTGGGAGCGGTTGATAATGAAAGTTTAACAGTGTTCTTATTAATTATTTTACTTAATCTATTTTTTGGAGGCAGTTTTTATCAATTATTTTGCGAAATTCTTTCGGGATATTATTTTGTACGTGTTCACTAAAAGGTGGATTAAACCAGACTTGTTTTTGCGTCTATTTCTCTTATTCTTAATAATATTATTACTATTATATGCTTGTTCACTATTTTTAATTACATTCTTTTTATTCTTATTAGTCAAAATAATGTTTATATGTTTATGTTACACGAACGCATGTGTAAAAACGGAAATGCACTGTTTGAAACACTCGGTAATAAATTTAGAAAGGACAGACGAATGTGAAATTGATTTAATAAATATTGCTATTCATTAAAAATAAAGTTAAATTATTTTTTCAAATTTTCGAATAATAAAACATTGATTTTCAGGAAATTAGTGTTCTTTTGTTTGTTTTTGTTTTCTTATTATTATTTTTCTTCCTTTTATTTGCCATGGTGGTGATAAGAGGGAATTGGGATAGTTTTACTTCGATTGGGAGCGGTTGATAATGAAAGTTTAACAGTGTTCTTATTAATTATTTTACTTAATCTATTTTTTCCCTGAACTCGGTAGTATAGCTTATTCTCCGCTTCGGACTTGGTGGAATCTCTCTCTCTCTCTCTCTCTCTCTCTCTCTCTCTCTCTCTCTCTCTCTATCTATCTATCTATCTCTCTCTGTATATATATATATATATATATATATATATATATATATACTAAATCTCCGAAACAGCTACATGGTAAGAAGCTGATGATCCCCGTTTTCTATTGACAAAATTTTAGTTAAGGCCTTTTTTTTCATCCATATGTAAATGAATTCTCTTTGGTCATTATAAACTTTTTAGAAATCGGATTATGTAGGTGCTTAGTCTGCGATAGGTTAAAAAAAATTCTTTTTTCTTCCGGGTATCAAAACTGCATTCTGTATTTTTATGTTTGCATCTTCTTTATTCAAAGCTTTTTGAGACTATATATATATATATATATATATATATATATATATATATATATATATATATATATATATATAGTAAGTTATAAAATGTATATGGCGATTAAGCTACACTGAATATTCCGCGTTTCATCTACTCTAGGACTCTTCAGGCTTAGGCGCATAAGCCTAAAGAGTCCAAGAGTGGATGAAACGCGGAATATTCAGTGTAGCTTAATCGCCATAGACATTTTATAACCTATTAACTAGCTCTACCTGCGTATTGAGCACTTTTGAAGTAAATACTTAAAGTTTACGCATAAATCTATACCTTCGTATATTAATTTTATGTGGGTAAATTAAATAGTTTTATATATATATATATATATATATATATATATATATATATATATATATATATATATATATATATATATATATATATATATGTGGGGGGTGTATGAGATGGGGAATCCGCACATAAAGCCCTACAACACCTCCACATGACCCCCCCCCATATATGCACCCCCTATATACGCACACACTATATATACTCCAACACGTATATTTATAGCAGGCCGTCCGGCGTTGCTCGGTCGTAAAATACGCATAAATATTGTATTTCAATTTACACAGAAACTGATATATGTGCATGCAAGTATTATGCTTTTTCTAAACAGTTCACTTCTTGTAAGTAAAAAAAAAAATACTCAGGCTGACATCAGAACAAAAGCCTAAGGATAGTGAGTCAATAGAATTTTTTTAAATTCAATCAATAACATTATATAATCAATTCTTAATGCTGCAATATTTTAAGTTATAAATTTATTATATTTTTTACTAGAATATCTTGTCCTTTTCTTTTTCCAGTTTTAATAACTAGTCCTTTACTTTTTCGATTTTAAGCTTAACAATATCACTTGTCATGCTCGCATTTTTCTATTGTAATATACATACATTGTTAACGGTGTCCACGAACTTGCTTATTTTAATACTTGAATTTTAATCGACCTCTCGTATTTTTAATCGACTTTTCATCGACTCTATATATTTTAACTTATCGCCGTTTACTGTATATTTTAGTTTTCACTTTTAATTCTCATTTTTGCTCCTTCGGACTTTTACTTCAACACCTGATGATGATTCGTAGACGAATCAAAAGCGCTCGTGACAGCAATAACTATGGAACTTTTATTAATATTTTTGATTTTTATACAAAAATGATTATAAAGAAAATCGAAAAATTAAAAAAAGAAGAATCATAACGCAAAGTGGCTCGGTTGCAGTTAATAATATTTGCTCGAATACACACACACACACACACACACACACACACATATATATATATATATATATATATATATATATATATATATATATATATAGTTGGTCGGCCGGTGTTGCCTCGTGGTACAATACGCTTAAACATGATATTTTAATTTATGCAGATTGCGTATGCATTATTTTAGAAGTAATCGTCTATTGATTGTTATATATTACGTTGAATGATTTGCCCGCTGGACTAATTCGTAAAAAAAAAAGAAAAGAAAAATGGAAAAATAATAATAATGATAATGTCGTTTATGAAATTCGTCAAGTTTGTTTACAATATAACGTTAGCTGATATTCGGCTTGACACAGAATACCCTGGAAAAGTCACTTTTGTTTAATGTTTAGTTTAAAACATGCAAACAAAGAAATGATTTGCGGTGATTTTAAATGGTATCCTTCTTCTATCGTTAATTGAACTCATTAATAAGAAAAAAATAAAAAATAAAATGGTAAGATACAACCGGGTTTCAACACGAGATCATTGGATCTGTAGTCGAATGTTCTACCACAGAACTATATCCCCGATGACAATACATCTGTATTATTGTAAGAAAAAATTATTTGCTGAGATTTTATTATTTCACGTGGCCGGTGTAAAAATTCTTCTTTTTTATCTCTAAGAGAAAAAAAAACAACTATTTTTAAGATAAGAGTTTTTTCGATTTTCAAAAATGATTTGCAGAGATTTTATCATTTCCAATGTTGTAAACTGAGTTTAACGCGCCCCCCCCCTGATCAGGGAAAAGAAATCTTAAGAAAATTGTTAGATTTTTAACTTTTGTCGACTGAATTTTCAAAAACCGCTAATTCGAAAAAAAAAAAACAAAAAAAAAAAACGAAAAACATTATATTTTAACTTCTTACCTCACATAAAAATATACAAAATATTATATTATAAAAATATTACAAAATATTATATTATAAAAATATACAAAATATTATATTATAAAAATATACAAAATATTATATTATAGAAATATACAAAATAATCCGTGTTTTCTCACAATATATTTTTACGAAGTATATTGAAGCGGTTGGCTCCTCAGACGGTTTTCAAATTTTATCAACTAGTTTTATCTGGTTTTTTTTTTTTTTTTTTTTTTGTTTTTTTTGTTTTTTTTTTTTGCAATCATAAAATCTGTGTTTAATATAATAAAATTGACGTTTCTGAAGTTTTTGGATGAGGATGTTATTCGTATTACTTGGATTCATCGAACTACTGTTCTCATCTTGAGTGTGATTTTCACAACATTTTGGTCGATGTAATCTCCGACCTTCTTCAGGTGTATCTATCAACTAGAAATAAAATAGGTTTAAGGCTCTTAAAATTCGTACCAGAACTGTCCGCAATGGTTAGAGTACTTGGAAAAATCAATTGTCAAAAGTGATATTCTTTTGAAGGTTCAATCCTCAGTATGGGCGACCTAAAAATACAATTGCGAATTACTTAGGACCGCTATCCAGTCATGGCTAACGGAACAAGAGCATGCTACTCCCGTGAAGTAAATAAATTCCGTCCGATTTCCTGAGGTTACATTTTAGATTCAAATAATACGTAAAATTAAATTGAAATATATTACGAATCACAATGATGGGTGAATTTCTGTGCAAAACATACCTAAGAACACTGCCAGACATATAAATTACCTTTGTGTGAAATTTGCATAGGCTAAGCCGTTTCGGAACCTATGAGGGAGGAATTCACACACAAAGTCACTTTTATATAATAGTAGAGATATCCATCGCATTACGTTCTCATGTTAAGAACGGCTTCCGGAATAAACACCTGAACCTAGAAAGCCGTTCTTAACGGGAGGTTTGGGGTGTTTACACTACTCTGGGGCAGATGATAAAAAATACCAGGATTCGTCTCCGAACAGTCACCGCTTTAATGTCCCTTTACGAAGATTAAATTCAACATATAATGATGCGAAACTTTATGACTAGAATCCTTATTTCAGTTGAACAGATAATCTCTCTCCATCTCAGATAATCATGCACAATATCTTCTCTCTCTCTCTCTCTCTCTCTTCCCCTCTCTCTCTCTCTCTCTATATATATATATATATATATATATATATATATATATATATATATATATATATACAGAGATAGATAGATAAATAGATAGATGTGTGTGAGAGTGTGTGTGTGTGAGAGAGAGAGTGTGTTTGTGTGTGTGTGTGCGTGTGTGTGTGTGTGTGTGTGTGTGTGTGCTTCATAGATATGAAAATAAAGAACGATGAACTAAGAAAAACGAACAAAGAACGTAAAAGAACGATGAAGAAAACGAAAAATACATGGAAGAAGAAGAAGAAGAAGAAGAAGAAGAAGAAGAAGAAGAAGAAGAAGATACCACACCCAACACCACTGAGGGGCACCGACTGCGTGGGGCGGCAAATCTGACAAGTGTTTGTAAATAGAAAACTGACTGACGAAGTGCGCAGAGAGAGGAGGGTCGAAGTGAAAAGGTAGATTGAAACGGGTGGAATGGTAGGCTGCATGTGGGCGATTTGACGGGTGCGATTTGACGGGTGCGACTTGCAGATTTGGGTGGAGCTAGTGCTGAGAATGGTGGTTGTTGGCAAGTGGAGGGGCTATAACATTCTGTGGATTAGTTAATGTGAGAATACGTGTGCACGTGCGTATGTGTACGTGTGTGTACGTGTGTGTGTGTGTGTGAGAGAGAGAGAGAGAGAGTGTGTGTGTGTGTGTGTGTGTGTGTGTGTGTGTGTGTGTGTGTGTGTGTGTGTGTGTGTGTGTGTGTGTGTGTGTGTGTGAATATTTTATCATACGCGTGTATGTCCGCTGATACGATCATTCGAGTGCGCGTATACACGTGCGCGGAAACACGCATACGCAAGTAGTGCAAATATATATATATATATATATATATATATATATATATATATATATATATATATATATATATATATATATATACTAACAAATACACATGCACATACATAAATGTTTGCGCATATACCTAAACGTAGAGACAGCTATACACATATACGCAAAGAGAGAGAGAGAGAGAGAGAGAGAGAGAGAGAGAGAGAGAGAGAGAGAGAGAGAGGAAGGGAATGAGATTATTTTAATGGAAATCGCTCCAGACAAGCCATGAAGCTGCTAGATGTAAGGAGATAACAAAAAATACTACTTCAAGGTCAAAAACTTGCCAACTATAAATGTGAGATTGAACAGATTTTGGCCTAGAAAGCAGAAAGTCTTCCTTGTTTGGTAAAAAGAACAAAATAAAGGGAGGCGAGCGTTACGCAGCTACTAAAAATAAATCCAAGATATACTTTCTACCCCCCCCCTTATAGATATATACACTCCTTCCACATATATATATATATATATATATATATATATATATATATACATTGCAATAGAAAAATGTGAGTATGCAAAGTAATATGGTTAAGCTTAAACATGGAAAAGTAGACTAGTTGTTAAAACTGGAAAAGAAAGAGACAAGATATTCTAGTAAAAAATATAATACATTCATAACTTAAAATATTGCAGCATTAAGAATTGATTATATAATGTTAAATTGAACTTTCATACTCGCATTTTTCTATTGTAATCCATGATGTTTTCAGGCTTCCAGTAAAATCACTTGTTCTTTATTTAATTTCAGTCTTATTTTTTTTTTTTTTTTGCGCGCGCATATACATAACCTACACATATGTAATAACAATGTACGGCACTCGTCTGCTTTCAATAAGATCCCCCCCCCAATTATCTCCCTTTCATTCTTTCATTCTCTCTGTTTCACTTGTTACTTATATTTTCACAAGAGCGGTGAATTGGTAGTCATAAAAAACGTCCTTCACCTCCTTGGGTCTTTTTACGATTTTAAACGCCACTAAATTCATTATCACTTTTGTTTTACTGAACGAAAATTGAAAAAAAAAATTTCACAATATAGCTGAGAAGGTGATTTATAAACTAATAATTGTTTGAAATTTGCTCGAAAAATGAGTGAGCGGTGAAGATTTAAAGCAGCTCTAAATGACTAAAACTGGCACTTAACCAGAATATATATATATATATATATATATATATATATATAAGTATTTGGCTGCGTGACATTGTGTATGTGTGTACGTTTACCTTTGTTCTTGTTAGTGCGTGTATAGATGAGTGTGAGTCGATGAAGCCGGTATGTGAGTCTCTGAGTGCTTTTCACTTCCTCAGCCACGGTCCCAAAGAGCATGGGGTTGTTTGTAGAAAATAGGTTCTTAGGTTCCTTTCGTTTGGCCAGTTGTTGAAATCGCTCTAATTTTAATTGCGTCTCTCTTCGCTTTATATGAGTATCTAATTTCGCACTGGCTTATTACTTTCGCATGTATGTGTTATCTTTTGTGGTTTGGAAAGATTTCCATTGTTTGGAAATAGTTTTGAGTTGGCATGTTCATGTTAAAACTTCCTTGATTTGGGTTGTGATGAGGAAACGAATTTCAACGGAGCAAAGAAAGAAAGAGCGTAAGAAATTATAGCCATTTGCATTTTAGCGTTAATAGGTATCACTTCAGGATTAAGTCGCCACAGTCTCTTAAGAAAAACAATGCATAATGAACCACAGGGTTCCAACTCGATATAGCCGATTCCATAGACCGTAATATCTCTTATAATGTCAATCATGCACCCTATGTCCTTTTAGTATATATTTTTTAATTTTCACTCTCAAACAAAATGCATTTCAACTACACATAAGGAGCTACTCTGAATCGGGGGCAGATTTATAGGGAAATTAAACTCAATAAATATTTATCGTTTTATAATTAGTACCAGTGTGATACTATCAGCTTTACTCCTCCCCCACGCCAAGTGTTGGGAAGTGGAGCCAAGCGAAAAAACGCATATGACAAAAGACAAAAAGAAAACAAGTTCATCGAAAATAAAAGTATAGGAAATAGGGTTGAGGAAAGACAATTGAGAGGAAGTTGTTCACAAAGGAAGACAAAAGAAACCAAAAATTGTATTGTTAGTTAAGGCGTGATAGTTATTTTAGAACACAGGGCCGTCAAAGGTACTTCAGACTGCGGCAGAAGTTGTTGTTTTGTTTTTTTAATCTTTTTTTATGGGTTCACAACGTTTCGGCCAACTTCCTCTGGCCTTCGTCAGGTGGTAACCGCGACGGATAGGACGTTTAACTATATATATATATATATATATATATATATATATATATATATATATATATATATATATTATTCCTTAATTGGAATTCATTTTTTGAGATGAGCATTATATATTAATTTATTTTTTTTTATATTTCGGACTATTAGTGGTGAGACGACAACAACTACGGATGGCAGTGATGGCTGAGAATGCAGTTAGGAGATTCGAAGATCCTATCCGTCGCGGTTACCACCTGACGAAGGCCAGAGGAAGTTGGCCGAAACGTTGTGAACCCATAAAAAAAGATTAAAAAAACAAAACAACAACTAATAAAGATGAGACTAATAGTCCGAAATAAAAAAAAAATTAATTAATGTTTAACTATATGTTGCTAATGAACTTATGCAAGTGTCAATGATGTTTTCATTTAAGCTAATAACTTGCCACTTTTTTAGGGTATCCTTATCAAGCAATATGGTTTGGACTGGTGCTCATAGTGCTTTTATTGTATAAATGTTTTTTTCTGAAGAATGGTGAATCTGTACCTACAACACAGAGAGATTTTCGCGTTCATTCCAAGTTAGGGCGGTATGATGCTGTTCCAGATAGAAAATCAATACAGCTATGGGTTGCAAATTTCAGAGCTACAGGCTCGGCACTTAAAAGAAAGACACCCGGAAGACCTCGAAACGCTTGAACGCCATACGGTATTGGAGCTGTGAGACTTTCTGTTATTCAGTCTCCTACACGTTCAGCTCGCAAACATGCCCTGGCCTTGGGATTTTCTGTTCAAACAGTCAGAAGAATTCTTACACTGATATGCAGTTCCATCCATACAAATTAATGATTGCTCAGAAACTGCACGAGCGCAACTGAGAAGATTACATGTAAAAATGTGGGAGATATTTAAGCAGCAAAATCTCACCCCGTTCATCGTTAAGGCGCCTAGGTGCCGTAAAGCTTTCTAGTCTAATAGTTTCTTTCTTCGGACTGCTAAACTTTGTAATTCCCTTCCTGTTTCCTGCTTCATTGACCGTACTAATCTATAAAAGTTTATGTGAAATGTGAACAGACATCTTGCTGCTCAACTTCCCACAAGACCCATGTTAAACCTAATCTCAAATTTGAGATGAATACGTATTTGGTGTTTGACTTTGAAAAATCCGACAAGAAACTTTTTATATCTTGGAGTGTCACTCGAGAGATTTAATTTGAACAAAGGAGTGACGTGATTTCTTATGATTCCGTATCTTTACCATTGGGCCAATCCATCGGGTGCGGCTTACAGATTGGCACCGAGGCGACAGTTATTGGTAAGTAAAAGAAGCGATGGATGTGTTTGTTTAGCTCATAACATTATCTCGTGCAAAATATACAAGAAGAATATTCTTGCGTATACACCGCCTGAAATAACAAGAATCAAACCCAAATGGCAACAAGATACTTTCTCCACCCGAAACAGACAACATCGACGATCCCAGTGTATAAAACGGTTAATTGCACGAATATTTCCCCAAGATCGTCGGTATCTCTTTAGACATCAGACGTAAGACCTAATTCCAGCAATCGCCACATTCCACCTCCAAGAGTGTTGCAAGATAGGTTGCACCTTATTTTATTTATTGCACTCAATGCGTCCTCGCATCTTAGTGGGAGGTTTTGTCCGTATTTCAGAATTTCAAGCTTAACTAAAAAAAAAAAAAGAAAAAAAAGAGCATTTTTGTCGATTTGTAACACTTAGGTTTACAAAATAATTTTCGCCAGTCTATCACATTTTTTTTTTTTTTTACATTTTCACCCCAAACAAGGCACATTGCCACTTTGGTGTAGGTAGCTACTATCAGGGGCAGCAACTACTGGGGCACTATGTTGGGATTTGGGCAGCTAGATGTCGGTTCACATTACACTTGAACTTCTGCATGTCAGTATAGTTAGGGAAGCAGGGACCTGGAATGGAATTCCAGAGTCTATCGGTTCTGGGGAAGAAACTACTGGAGTAGAAAGATATTTTACATCTAGAGATCTCTACTGTGTGGGGGTGGGATTTAGCTGCCTGTCGGGTTTGTCAAGGGTGTCTACGTCGTGGGGGCACAAGTGTCTGCAGTTCGTCAGATCATTCACCATTAAAATACTTGTAGAACAGGCAGAGGGATGCAACGTTTCGTCGATGGGACAGAGGCTGAAGCTTAGTTCAGGGCCTATCAGATTGGCGACTCTCTTTTGAACCTTGTCTACGAGCGAGAGACTAGTAGCAGATGCACCGGCCCAAATGTGACAAGTTTACAAATATATCGTTTATACATGTTTCGGAATTTTTAGATGACGATTCATAGTTTATATTATTTGGACTACTATTCTCATCTTGTCTGTTATTCGCACAAGGTTTTGGTTGCTGTAACATCCGACCTTCTTCAGGTGTATTTTGTCGAACTCGGGAATCTTTTTGTCGAACTCGAATTTTCGAACGAAACACTTTTTAATCCATAGGGTAGCATGTTCTCGTTCCGTCAGCCATAATTGAGTAGAAGTCCCAAGTAATTCGCAATTGTTATAGTTTAAGGAGCCTTGAACTTATTTTCGCTTTGGGGTGTATATTCTTACTACTTATCACTATGAACAATACCCCCCCCCCGGCAACAGCAATGTTAAATACATGATGGGCTTGTCGGAACAAATTCACATTCAGACTAGAATTGTTCGCAAGGCTCCGTGGCGTAGCAGTTAAAGTACTTGGTAAAATTCAGTTGTAAGTTACACGTTACACTTTTTTGGAGGTTGAAGGTTGGAGGTTGGTGGTGACACTAACAATACAATTGCAAATTTCTTTAGACTTCCGCCCAGTCATGGTTGACGAAACAAGAAGATGCTACCCCCGTGGATTAAATAAAGAGTTCCATTTGAAACTCCACACAGATTCTTGAGTTCGATAAGATACACAAGAAGATCGAAATTTAAAATGGCCGAAACTTGTGCCAATAACAATCAGGAACAAAGTGTAATATCTGTTTTCATGGTGCACTAATCTATTCTGTTCTCGAACAGCGAATAAAGATACTTCTAAACTGAAGCAATGTGTTTTTTATTTTTGTTCCAATCCAGAGTGCTCCTTTTTCGGGATCTGGATTTTTCTCACATTAAAAATCGACGTTATGTCTAATGTTGCTCTCGTGGCGAGGCAAGTAAGTAGGAACACCCAAAACGAGAACAATAGTCCGTATAATCCAAATAATACGAATCTTCCATGCATGTCTCTAAATGACACTTTCTGTACCTCTGAAGTAGCATTCCATCAATCGGTCACGCTTAAGCTTTAAATGGCATTTTATTTAGTTCGACACGCTTAAGTTTTAAATGGAAACTTCATCGGTCTGTCACAGTTAAGTTTGAAATATATCGTCCACGTATGTCTATAATAAAACAAGTACAACCATCCCCAGGAATGTTCTTCTATTACGCTTAAGCTCGAAATAATATTTTAGTCTGTCATGCTTAAGTTTAAAAAATACATTTTCTTTACTGTATCACTTAAATGATTAAGTTTTAAATAACATTTTTGTTATTCTTTCGCATTTTATTTGGAAGTAGCATCATTCTCTTTAGTATATCACATTTAAAATATAGTTGGTCTGTGGCGACCCAGGTTCAAACTAGCAAGTTACCCAGCGTTGCTTGATTGTAAGATACGCTTAAATATGATATTTTAATTCATGCAGATTACGCATTCATTATTATTATTATAAAGACAATTTTCTATCGATTATTATATTGAACCTAATATATAGTATTGAGATCAAAACTATAAATATATATATATGTATGTCTTGGGTGCCATCAGCTATAATCGAAACTAAAACATAAAACTCTCCACGCTCATTACTTAGCCTCTGAGCCACACCCATACGCACATACATACATGATGATTGTAACGTCTTGTCAGACGAGTGCCACTCCCTCAGACATTTAAAATCCATGAGCCCAAATGTCTGAGGGAGTATCTATACAAATATGATGTTACAGAGTCTTAGCTTTGTACGACAGCTAAGTCGCTCTCTCGGTTCAAAATGTTGAGATCCAGCAACAAGCAAGAGCAAGATAGCCAGCAACAAATTAAACTGCAGACCAGCTTAATGCGGGTACTGGTCTTCCGCTTTATGGTTTTTTTAAATCAGAGATTTGCTTCTCCTAGAAAGGTTGCCTTCACCACGGCTTACAGGAGCCCTCTCTACCCCAATACACATATACACACACACACACAAATATACACGGTGCTAGTTGGCCGTTGACCCAGAAAAAGAGTTCATACATACATACATACATAATATATATATATATATATATGTATCAATATATATATATATATATATATATATATATATATATATATATATATAGGGTGGCCCAATAAAATGTATACACTCTTTAAATGACCATAAAACCAACATTTATTATAAGAGAAAGAGGAGTTTCATAAATCAAAATACTGTGTACAAATGTAGAAACCAGCTAATCATCGAAAGTGTTCAAATGATTGGCCATTGTGGTTTGTGAACAGCTGACAACGCTTACTGATTGAATCGAAAACGTTCCTAATCAGTTCAATTGGTATGTTAACTCATCTTCTTTCAATGGTTGCTTTCAACTCATTCATTTGAGTACGTTTTGTAGTGTGAACCCCGTGTTTAACATGCCAACAACAAAAGATAAAAATCCAGGAGGGGGGGGCAAATCCGGTAAGCGTGGACAGTACTCAATACTTTATCTTCGTCCTACCTATCTGTTTCGCAGGTAACTATCAAGATATACTCTTACGTCATGATGAAAGTGGGGAAGTGCTCCATCCTGCTAGAAGTGGCATTCTTTATTTCTAAACATCTCTTGGGAACGTGGTATTGCGTAAAAGGGTGTATACATTTTATTGGGTCACCCTGTATATAAATTAACCTGTCATTCCTTTGTTAAAAAAACTGAATCACCCGATCCTCGAAGACAAGATACAAGCAAGCAAGCAAGCAAGCAAGGAAAGACGGCCGGACGGTGCACAGAGTTTTATAATTATATAGATAGCATTGTAGTTGGTCTGTCATGATCAAATTTGAAATAACACCCAGTTGGTCTATCATGAGTGAGTTTAAAAAAGCATTTTGGTCAGTCTGTCACATCAGGTTTGGATTAACATTTCTATGAGATGAGATTTCGTTAAGCTTAAGTTTGAAATCGTACTTTTACAGACGTTCGATCGTCACTACAAGATGTTCCGTCGACGTGTCACGTTTAAATTTGAAATATCATTTTTGTTGGTTTGTCACGCTTAAGTTTGAAATATTTGCATTAGTCCGCCATGCTTGCGTTTGAGATAGCATTTTGTTGGTCTTCCACGTTTAAGTTTGAAATTGCATTTTTGTTTTAGTCTATCACGCTTAGGTTTAACATATTTACATTGGTCTGACACGCTTAAGTTTTAAGTATCATTTTTGTTGGTCTATTAGCATTAAGTTTGAAATATTTACATTTGCTTATAACATTTAAGTTTTGCATTGGTCTGTCATCCTTGAGTTTGAAAATAGCATTTTCATCGCTAAGCGTGCAGATCGGATGGACGCATCGTATGAATACTCGTTGATTTATTTTTATTTATTACTCCGAAGACACCCAAGAAAGGCAAGATCGTGGAGAGATAAACAGGATACTAAATCGACCGCGCCTTTGAGTTGTGTGCAAAAGAAAGATTCCTTTCTGTCATGCAGTGGGCGTGAGAATAAACGAGATTTCCTGGTAACGAGATTTTACTGCAACGAGATTTCATTGCAACGAGATTTCATTGCAACGAGATTTCTTGACAATTAATTAAAACCTAATTTTCATGGTAGCTCTTTCTTTCATCGACATGTTTTTTGTTTGTTTGTTTTTTTTTCTTTTTGATATCAAATAAAAAAAAAAATAAGGAAACCAGAGCGACAGAAGAATTATTAAATATGAAAAGAGCTCCAGTTAAAAGTGAAACAATGTTTTATTTTGAGAGATGCTAGAATGAGATTTCTCTTCTTCCACTAAATAGCAGGTCTGTAAAGCAAAACAAACACAACTTCAAACCTAATACAACCCATCAGCTTCAAGCCATTGCCCATCTATATTTGAGCAGCGCACAAACCCAACTCGTCTCCTTTGTGACCTTGAACCCTCATCACTTAGCTGTTGGCTTGAGTGGGAAGTTTTCTCAACAATAAACGATCTATGTAAAATATATAATATGGTTTCTTATCCATTTTTTTTTTTCAAATAAAATTCAAGTTTTTTTTTTTTTTTTTTTTTAGGAAAACTAGACATACACAGCATAATCACGTTGATACATATATTCCCGTTAGATCACCGGAGGTAAGCAACGTCGAGTATAATCAGCATTAAAATGGGTGACCACTTAGTAATGCCAGGGGCTATATGTTTTTTCTGTTTTTTTTTTACAATGGAGTCACCAGGCCTGAAGGTCATTCGAGGATTAATGGTTAAGGAATGTTTAGTAATCTTTAATGGTTTAGATCGGATAAAATTTGGATTATTTAAGAAGACGGTTCAACAAGAACTTGTTTACATTGGACTTGAAGGCTACCATATTGCAATCGGTCGGGAAGCAGGCGAGCAGTTTTAGGATAGAAGTTTTTTTCATGGAATCTGCGTTTAGATTTAGGCACAGGTAGAGATTGTCGGAAATTGTTGATAGTGATTGTACCTAGTCGAGTGTTTAAGGGGAAAATTTGGCAAGGGTGAAGCATAGATTGGAGCTCAGACGAGCACTTGCCATGAAAATAATAGTGCAGACACAAGCTCGCAAAGACTCTTAAGTGGGAAAGAGGTTGCAGAGAAGACGAAAGGACATCACGTACAAGGTTTCGAAGCCGGTTTTCAACTATCAAGGCAAGATAAGGCGCGCCGAGCAGCTCCTGCTGTTGCAGCAGTACTCCATTTTAGGACTACTTATGCATAGAGAGCATTGCATCCGCAGTGAGATGCCAACTGGAGCGGAGAATGATATAACAAGTTTTCCAGCGATCTCGGCAACAGATTTGATATATGTGTACCATTTCAGATCCGGAGTAAAGGCTAGTTCCAGAAGTTTGCCAAGACGTGATGTTTCCCCAAGACGAGAGTCATTCATTCCAATTTGGGCCAGATGGAGGTCAGAACGATTATGATGAAAAAGAGAGAAGCTTGGTTTTAGATGCATTTAAGTTAACCAGCCACCTTTTCCCCGTTGTACTACGTGCTCAATACAAGAAGAGATAGAATCAGAAAGATCTTGAGTACAGTCTGAAGAGTTATAGGCGCTAGACTAAAAAAAATATATATATCTTGCTCCTGTCACACTGCTTAAAATAATGCAGCGCCTCCATAGCCCCCGTGGTTTAAGAGACATCCAGCTATCATTATTGATCTAGACAGGGCGATCTGAGATGAGTCTGTTTTCGTACTTAAAACCTAAAATAGTTGCTGCTACGACCGGTATAGATGCAAAGTATTGCAGAACTCCTAAGTGAGGAAACGTGCCTCAAAGAGGCGTATCCCTCATGTGAATACCCACTCAACGTCCGTCACCCGCCTTCTTCCCCTCAAGCGCGCTTCCACCACACACATACGACCAGAGAGCCGACAACCATTAACAGGGGCATATACGCGTGGGCACACACACGCGTGCTACATTCTAGACGCCACCCGACCCTCGTGTAGTTGGACGTGTCTTACTCAGAATTATATATATATATATATATATATATATATATATATATGACAGCCCCTTTAAGAAATTCGTTTCTTATCGTTGAGCACTTTCAGTTGAATTAAAAAGTCGGTCAATTTAGCTCTTATGCGTAGATCATCGTATAACGATTTGATCACTGTCTGTCTGACGTAATGAACATTTAAATAAAAATGTTTAAAATTCAACGCTATTTCACACGGTTAATAGTAGCCGAATGGATACGGTCTCCGCTAATCGAGCCAGAGATGTCTCGTGTCGCGGGGTTCGAATCGTTCGACTGGTAGTAATCGTGACACCCTGCACTGAAGAATCCCGAAAGGATGAAACACTAGTGTCTGTAGGTGTTTAATTATTAATTATTATAGTAAAAAAATAGTTATATATATATATATATATATATATATATATATATATATATATATATATATATATATATAAGGGGTGGTCACCAACAATGTGTATTTTTTAATATTATTTTATTATTCCGTGTCTTGGTTTTTCATTGAAAATTATATTTAGATCATTGTAATAATGTTTTTAAATCATTGAAATAGTTTTTAACGCGTTTCAGACGTTCTGTGAAGCGTCCTCTTCAGAAATTATTTAAAATACTTAGAATATATTCAAGATGTGTTGGAGATGTAAAAAGAGCATTTTCGTAGTTCATTTGAAATGTTTCCAAAACGTCTGAAACGTGTTGAAAACGATTTCAATGATTTAAAAACATTATTACAATAATCTGAACATAATTTTCAATGGAAAACCAAGACACGGAATAATAAAATAATGTTAAAAAAATAAACATTGTTGGTGACCACCTCCTTATTTAAATATACATCTTTCTCTCGTTGGAATTTCTTAACCCATTTTATATATATATATATATATATATATATATATATATATATATATATATATATATATATGTGTGTGTATAATATATAACTGTATATATATATATATATATATATATATATATATATATATATATACGGTTTCAGTCGGTTTGTCACGCTCCGTTATGAAATATCATTTCCACTGCCAAGCATGCATGCATAGTGATGGTTTGGTTGTTTTGTTTTACGGCATATCAACCCTTTTCAGGTTATTTAATGCCGAATCTGGTGATTTTGGAGAACGATTTTTTAATATAGTATATTTGTTTTTTAAGTCGTATTCTATTTAACCCATAGTTGGGACCCTAACAGGTGCTACCACTCCGAGTCAGAGTGGACCTGGGAGCAATGGTAATTAAAGGGTGGCTCCACACTCCCTAAGACCTGCAAGCTGGGGCCCTCACTATCGGATATAGTTTAAGGTCATATCCAGAACCATGCATATTGAATTATTATCGCTATAAATATTTCCCGTCGGTCGATGTGTCACGCTTTTATTTGAAATATTATTTTCATCATTAGAATGCATGTGATTGAATGGACGTATCTCACTTGAGATAGTCCTCGCATCTCTATAAGTCTTGTCCGTTGGTCGACCTGTCACAAACATCTCGTTGCCCAAATACCCTTTCAGGTTGCTTCCTATAAATCTGGCCCCTAACCATAATTCGGTCTTACACTTCGCTGGTAATATAATTTGTTTTAGGACAAACCATTTTACATACAGACCGTATCAATACACAGAAATTTTAATGTAATGTGAATAAATATCTTGTTAAGGAAATCCTCACTCCGGTTGTCCCCTAAAAATCTGGTCCCTAACCACAGTAGCCTCTTACACTGCGTTTGTAAAATTCAATGTTGTGGACTAACAAAAATAAAGAAAAATATGAAATACTAATAACGTTTAAAATGTTATTCATTATTTCAGTATTTGCAGAACGCGACAATTAATATTTATTTCTAAGTAAAGGTTTGAGTAAAACTATTTCTATGGTTTCTCCAAGGTTGGAGCATAAGATTCGTGGAATTTTCTATTTTATTGGACAACGCTCGTGCATGGTTGCCACGAGCTATTAATAGATTAAAATGTCGTCGACTTTTGTTATGTTGTTCGGTAATTTCACTGTTCATTAAGACGTTCGTATTTACTTGCATAAGAACACAGACTAACGGTCGCTTTTTAATATAGAGAAAATCTAGCTTCTTAAAAAGGGGGGGGAGTAATTTTAATCGGAACAAAAAAATAAAAATTAGGGACTTGTTCTCCACAAAACCAGGACAGAAAAGATTCAGCGCAGTATCAGAACAGATACTAAACTTTCATCCGAGCCAAAAGGCCGAGAATTTATCTATCGCAAATCTCTACTATTATATAGAACTTTTTGTATCTGTGTGTCTGTTCCCCATGGACTCGGAAACGGCTGGATTGACTTTTATGAAATCTCACACGAAGGTACTTTATGTGCTTGGCAGTGTTCTTAGATAGGTTGTGTGTCGGAATGTCTTTGATAAGTATCAATAATTAAAATAAGCCGATGAAGGAAGGAACAAGCGATTTTGACCAAAGTTAACATCTTATACAGCCTAACATCACAAGTGCATTTGAGAAGTTTTAATACCACACAAGCCGAACGGCCCAGCATATAAAATCAACAGTAGGTTCTTTGATATGACAATGGCGCGTTTGAAATAAATGTTTCTGTTAAAAGCACGATTGCACCATGGTACTTGACTTTTTCATTTTAAATTTAAATTCAAGCCATTATCACCGCACAACCAGTAAAGCCGAGCATATAAAATCAACAGTAAGTTCTTTGATATGACGGGCGCATTTACAGCACAATTGAAGCATGATACTTGACTTTTGCGTTTTAACTTTAAGCAAGTCATTCTGTATACGTACGAGGGGTGTGCAATAAGTAATGCCCCTGACCCACTTCCTATAGCAGTCGGCAATTAAACTTGGCACAGTTATTAGTCTTTCTCTACGTAGGAACCACCCAGAGTTATGCGTTTGATGCAGCTCTGGAGACCGTTTTTGTAGAACACCCCAGGTTGGTCCTCCAACCGCGACGTGATTTCAGAAATCAAGGTTGCATCATGTGGGAAATGCTTTCCTTTCCAAAACAACTTCATGGCTGGGAAGAAGTGGAAGTCAGAGGGTGCAACGTAAGGAGAGTAGGGAGGATGGGGGAGAATTTCATAACCACACGCCCGTGCTTCTGATCTGGCGACATGCAGTTGTGGACCGGAGCGTTGTCCTTCAGGAGGAGGGTACCTTTGCTGATCTTGCCCCGCCTCTTGATTTTGATAGCTTCCCTTAATTTCCTCAAAAGTGAAGCATAATAGGCTCCTGTAATTGTGGTACCCATTGCCAGGAAATCTGTCATCACTACTCCGTCCTGGTCCCAGAAGATAGCTTCCCTTAATTTCCTCAAAAGTGAAGAATGTGAGCATGACCTTGCCAGCGGAGGGTTGCACCCTTGCCTTCTTTGGAGGTGGTGAGTCCAAGTTCTCCCACTGCATTGACTGGGCTTTGGTCTCTGAATCATAGTGATGGACCCAGGTTTCATCCTGTGTAATCAGTCTTTTGAAAAACGTTGACTCATCTTCTTGGCACATCTCCAAATTCATCCTGGAGCACTCGACGCGTTCTCACTTCTGGAATGGAGTGAGCAACCTGGGAATCCATCTGGCAGACACCTTATGCATATGCAAATGGTCATGAATGATAGTTTCCACAGACCCTGTATTAATCTTGACATCTTGAGCTATTTGGCGAATAGTAATGCGCCGATCTTCCAAAATGGCAGCCTTAACTTGACGGACAGATGCCTCATCAATGGCAGAAGGTGGGCGACCAGGTCTGGAAGCTGTTTCCACAGAGTTCCGGCCATGTTTGAATTCACGATGCCAGCGTTTTACAAGGTCATGTGATGGAGCGTTATCGCCATAAGTTTCTTTCATTTCATCGAAAGTCTCCTGTGGTGTGCGTCCTTTTAAATACAAAACCCGGATCACTGCTCGACATTCAACAGGCTCGATTTCACACCTGACTCAGTTCAAACAGCTGTAAAATAGAAACCACAATTAGTTAAGAGCTGTAATTTGTCACATAACCCGTAGAGATATAAATCATTGCACATGCAAAATTTCAGCTAGATCAGACAACTGGAAGTGGGTCAGGGGCATTACTTATTGCACGCCCTTCGTATAATTCTATAAAACCAGCAGTAGGCTAATACAAAGTACAATAGTACAATGGGCAAGAGGTATATGAAACTTCTCCCAGGTGCATCGCGATGGACCACAGTTAGAGTAGCCAATCAATCGATTTGATTAAAAATTGGGCTATTTCATCGATTTCGATGACAATAAAAATATGGATGTGTTAAACATTCGTTGTTCATCATTCAATCCCGGACAATGTCAGGTCACCTGCTAGTTTTACAAGAAAAAAAAGTGAGTTCTTTATATGAAATACGAAAACGTGGCACAAGCCCAAAATTGGACGGGAAGTGATAAGGTGGAGAGGTGTGTCATCCTCTGAATTTCGAAATAACATTTTCATTGGTCTGTCAGGCTGAATACTGAATTACCATTTTCGTCGGTCTTTCTGTCATGCTTAAGTTTGAAATGTCATTGCTACACGCGTAGATTGAATGGCCGTATCTCAAGCGCGTTGCCGTTTCCAATTCGCACTTCTACTTAATGACTCCGTTATGGGCTGCTTAAACGAAAAAAAAAGAATATTTTTAGAAGCGGAAATACGCCAAAAAATGTCAGCTGTTTGCAACCCACTAGTTTTATTTCTCGATAACTCACAAAAATATGACTTTGTGCCTGATTTTTCGATACTACAAACAAAGATATATGTACACTTTAAATCGCTGAAAAGTTTGTGGTGTCCACCTTACGGAAAACAATGAATTGCACCGCTTACTATAAAAACCGAGGGCATATGCCTCTCGGGGTTTTACACAAGTTATGCGGACTTGGCAGTCATACTGGCGTGTAACCACTCTTTTATTTTTGTAATGTCCCCATCCACTACCTGTGCCTAAACCTAAATGCAAATTCCATGTACACAGTTTATTAACAGAACTACACGTCTGTGGGACTCTATACCACGGGTCTGCTTTCCAGATGACTATAACATGGTCGTTTTCAAGTTCAAATGTAAAGAAGTTCTTGTTGAGTCGGTTTCTTAAATGAATCAAATTCTACCCAACTTCCATCACTATTGATTATTACGCTGTTGTCTTAACGACTATCTTACACTCATTACCCTTATCTTTGAGAGGCTTTTAGGCCTTGATAACTGGTGAGTCCTTTGTAAAAAGAAAATTCTTTCTTTTTAATATATTTTGTTTCCATTAACACCAAGTTGTGTCTTTCTATCACACGATTGTTTGCCGGAGAGAGTTACTCGGTTTGTCTGTGTCGTGGGTATATTCCTGAGATAGATGTTACGTGTGAAGAACGTTGAAACGATAAGCACACATCCTTTAAATTAAGCAGTAGGTCAAGGGGTCGATATGTCATCAGCTATGTTTTGTAACGTAGTCGCTACATGTCACACTCGTTGTGCGCAGACAGTTACAAGGAAACTAAGACATTCGACTCACTTTTTTTTTTAGTTGAAACAACAGACATTTATTTACAGGTACTTTGAATAACGCCGTGCCTCTTTTTCAATGTCTTCTCGTGCTCCAATGTGCTTAACACGATTGTCGTGTCAAATATATGATACTCCGTTTTTGTCTACCCATGTTTAGGACACGTCTTTCCCTGTCGCTCTTGGGCCACGTGTGTAACACTCTATTTCTCTCCTTCTGTCCTTTACGAGCTCAGTCATTTGCATACGTTTACTGTCGTACGACTGCTGCTGCTGCTGCAATACGTGCGTCCGGGCACTGTTACAGTCTGTTGCTGGGACTTCTCTTTTTTTTATTATTACTGGTAGAACCGCTGCGCTGAAATTGAATGCTGTATAAAATTAGTGACAAAGACATTTGTATATAAAAATAGAATTATTTTACTTTAACAATTTTATGAGCCGTTTAGAACCTGAGAATTGAGACCCGACGCCCGTTGCCATCGAGGTCCGACTTTAACTGCTTCACAATTCTTTGTGACGAAAAACGATAGAGAGAGACCAAAAAGGGGAGAGAAAGGGAGACAGCAAAAGATATATTAAAAACAAAGATATTGGGATGTTATTTTTTTTTATTTATTTATTTATTTTTTTTTTTTTTACAAATCCTGCTATTCGTATTATTTTGATTCATCAAGCTACTGTTCTCATCTTGAGTGTAATTTTCAAAACGTTTCATTCGATGTAACCTCCGACCTTCTTCAGGAATCTTTCTGTCGAACGCGAGAATTTGCATGGAATTTCGAACGGGCTCTTTATTTACTTCACGGAAATAGCATGCTCTCGTTCCGTCAGCCATGAATGGCTAGATATCTTAAGTAATTCGCCATCGTATTTTACGGTCGCCCACACTGAGAATTGAACCTTCAATCTTCAGAGGAATATCAGCTTTACAATTCATTTTTCCAAGTACACTAATCACTGCACTACGAGTCCTTGCGGATTTCCGTGTTCGATAGAAACATGCCACAGTTCGACAAGATACACCTGAAGAAGGTCGAAGGTTACATAACCGAAATATTGTGAAAATGGCACTCAAGATGAGAACAATAGTTCAATGAATCCAAATAATATGAATAACCAATCATGATCTCAAAAATTCAGAAACAAATTCTGCTATCGGTCAAGCAGAATTGACCTTTTTGCACCTGTTTACCCGATTGCTTTGAACCGGGTGAGATTTTATAAACATCTGTCGATCAAAGCTGAGTTCATTTGCGCTGACGCCTCATATGAAAACAGTCCTGACTTGATTTTATTTTCTTCCCATAAAGACAAAAAAAAAAAAATACGGGTAGAAAGCTTTTGCAGAATGGCTGTTTATTATTGTGTCACATACCTTCTGGGTCCTTACCAATCCACAACACTGGCAACGAGGATTATTAAGAAACTTTTATTCAAAAACTTTTTAAAAGACGCCACAGCAGTTTGATATATCACATTACATGCTATTTAAGCACAACTTATAAAACCCTACAAGATAATATTATATGTTTTTGTTTTGTTTTGTTTTTGTTTTTAATTCAATTTTCACCCCAACCAAGGCACAGTGCCACTTTCAAGTACGGGGCTACTATTGGGAACGTAAGTTGTAGAGATATTATGAAGCAAGATGAGCAGCGAGATGTCTGTTCACATTACACTTGAACTTCTGCATGTCAGTACAGTTGGGAAAGCAGAATCCCGGAAGGGAGTTCCAAAATCTAGAAGTTCTTTGGAAGAAACAATTGGAGTAGAAGGCTTTCTTACACCCAGGGATCTCTACTGTGTAGGAGTCGGATTTAGTTGCTTGTCGGGTTTGTCGGAGGTATTTACGTCGAGGGGGTAGAAGTGCTTGTAGTTCGTCAGAGCATTTACCATTAAAGTATTTGTAGAACAGGCAGAGGGATGCAACCTTTCGTCGATGGGACAGAGTTATCAAAAAGCATTATAGATTTTATCATATTTTCACTAACTTCTTTATTGTGTTTGTGAAAAGCAAGATTGTTGTTGTTGTTGTTGTTGTTGTTGTTGTTGTTGTTTTATTGCCGAGATTTTTAATGTTTTTAGTAGGAATAGTTGTCCACACAAACTTCAAGCTTATGTTATGACTGTTAAGGTCTTGGTATTATTTGGTTATCTTATTAATCGAAGATTAAGAGTAGTTCTAGGTGGCGTCTCCTCTTCCTCTTTCTCATCAATGCCGGTGCATCTGAACGCTCTATTGTTTTGCTTTTCTATATCAATAATCTCCTAAAGAAATATTATGCAGAGCTTTTACGTCCCAGTTTATAAAATTGCTTTGAAGTTGTACATTTGTGTTATGTTTTCCGTTCTCATTTTCACTGTTTTTCGCCCATTTTACATTTTATGGCATAGAAGAGTGTTTGCCCTGCTCTCTTGTTTGACTTATGCATTGATTTCAGAGGAACATTTTCTTTTTTTCTTTTGTTATTAGTATTGTTATGTAACTGTGCTCTGTCATCCCTAACAAAGTAGTTTTTTAACAGTATATACATATAGATAGACAGACAGACAGATAGATAGATAGATAGATAGATAGATAGATAGATAGAGTTGTTTCTCACTGATAAGTTGTGTGATGGTGATATCAGCTTTATGCACAACAAAACACATTATGGAAAAAAAAGAAAACATTAATTATATTGAAAAACATAAAGAGTATTGAAATATTTTTTAAAAATTAGGTTTAATTCTGGATAAAAAACAAAAAAAAATATTTTCTTTATGTGAAACATGAAAATGTGGTACAAAACCAAAAATTGGATGGCGAATGATAAGGATTGTTTTTCGTACTTTTAGTCTATTTTCTCAACTAGTTACCGTGGCCAAAATGGCTGAGAAATAGTAGAGTTTTGCTTCTAAACCCAAGGAAATGTAAGTAATTAAAGGCGCACCTGTCATATCAAAGATCAGTCGCGTTTCTATTCGAACATGCCCGGATGGCGTTGCTTCTTGTGTAAGCCGACAACCTAATTACAGCATCCACAAATAAAAAAAAGTCGAGCGGAGTTTTGTAAACTGATCCGACACTGGTATGATAGTTGCTTGGTAACAAGTAACACAACAAACAAAGGCCCCCTCATTAGTTGCTAGGTAACGTCGTCCGCGGTGAGATGAGGAAGGGCGGGAAAAAGTAAAGGGTTTAGAGAGTGAAGAGCATAGATTGATGTTAGTGGTCGGTTTGGTTAGCTGGAGGGGTGAGTTGGGTAATGGGTGTGCCTAGGGAACAGATACCGACTGCCGACGCTACGGCCACCTGATGCCTTACCATACGAAAGAAAGAAATGGCTTCATGCCAAATGCTCGCGTAATATTCACCGCATTTGCCCCAACCCCTTAGAAGAGAGAGAGGGAGAGAGAAAGAGAGAGAGAGAGAGAGAGAGAGAGAGAAAGCAGTATAATCCTTGTATTTTTCATGGCGGACATGATATAGACAGACTGACAGCTGAAGACGGAAACAGCGATTACGCAAATGGGGGTGTATTTGTACATATTTGCACAGGTGTATGCGTGTGTATATTTGTGTGTGTATGTATGTAATTGTATGTATGTGTTTTGGTTACATAAGAATGTAGCTTTCAGTTTTTATATCCTTCGCTAATTTCTCTCTCCTCCTTCTCTATCTCTCACCCCTCTCTCTCTCTCTCTCTCTCTCTCTCTCTCTCTCTCTCTATATATATATATATATATATATATATATATATATATATATATATATACAATTTTTCGTCGTCATCGATTCATCGGCGGTCCTAGTTTCAAATATTGCTAGGTTCACCCACGAAACATGTACCTGTAGATAATTATATATATGTTAACATTTAGGCTTTCTGTACAAAAGTATCCCAGACGAATAAACAAATACACATACACATGAAGTGGGGCGACAAATGGCACTTCCTAAAAAACTCTTAAGGGGAGTAACTCATACTGGAATGCAATTATCGCCAAATATATATATATATATATATATATATATATATATATATATATATATATATATATATATATATAGTTATAAAATATATATGGCGATTAAGCTACACAGAATATTCTGTGTTTCATCCACTCTAGTATTCTGCAGGCTTATGCGAGAATTTTGTGGTTGTCTCGCGTTTTTATATACGCACCTTCTATTCTGTTTTTAGTTAGCCAATCAGCTTTCTAGTTTCCACTGCACACTTCCGAATCAGCTGATGAGCAGGCACTTACAGGACAAAGGACCAGTTGACCTCCGGTTGACCCGTTCGTTTGTGTGTGTGCGTGTGTGTGTGTGTGTGCGTGTGTGTGTGTGTGCATGTGCTGTTTTAGCGGGAGCTTAGATATCTAGTGTCCTGACCTATTTTAAATCTAGGTTAAATGTTTTTATGCTAGTTTATATATATATATATATATATATATATATATATATATATATATGTGTGTGTGTGTGTGTGTGTGTATGTGTGTGTGATAGTCTATGCTATGTATATATATGTTTTTTTGTTTATTTTCTATTGCTATTGTTAGTTTTAAAATTATTTTGTATCTCTATCCTAGAATAAATTTTATCCTGTGAACACAGTTGTTCGCTATTTCTCTCTTACAGTTTAATAGATAGCAAATTTTTCATGAAGGCGTAATCTACATGGATCGTCTAGATCTCTACATGTGTTTGCTTGTTTTATTATGTTCCATTCGACTACTGGCGAACGTCCGCTTTCCTTGAGTTCCCAGTATTTGTTTGCTAGAATTGTTTTCATTCTGTGTTTTTTTTAATGTACTTTTGTGGTCATAATATCGAGTGTTGACATCTAAGAAAATCATAACTACGTAATATTTCTTGTTATTCGAGTTTTCTTTCGTGTGCGGTATCTACAGTTTCATTTATCTTGTTCGTTATTAGTATTTTTATTTCTAGTATGGTTGTTGTTGGGTTATCATTATTATTATTATTATTATTATTATTATTATTTCTACTAGTTAGATATGTGTCCTTTGTGTTAGTTTTATTTTTGTCATGGTGTCCACTTTTTTATTGTTTATTGTGTTGTTATTTTCATTGCTTTTATTTAATATTTTATTATTATGTGCTTTAATTATCATCTCTAAATTTTCGCAGCAGCTGTAGGATAACTTTAGGTTATTTTTATTAAAACTTTTGTGTAAGGGATTGGTTGCGGGGAAATGCTTTTCGATAAGATCTAGAAATTTCTTGCCAAGTTTTGTTTTTAACATTTGATTGTATGGCGCCGTATACCAGATTATTTCTTATATATATATTGTAAAATTTTGTTGAAAATTCAAAGACTCACGTTTTCTTTTTATAACCTTGGTTTGTTTCCTGGATTTTTTCCATTACAACTGTTTCATTGATGAGTAGGCAATTTTACTATTTATGTTTCCCCATCAACCTCTTCAGATGTTTATTCATCAGATTTTTACAACAAAAGATATATTTTTAACATGCTGAACATCGTATTTGGGTAAAAAGATTTCTAAAGTCATGCCTCCTCATTTCCTCCATCTTTTGGTGCAATGTGAAGATCATATATATATATATATATATATATATATATATATATATATATATATATATGAGGGGATCAAAGAAATATTAAAAATACTTTACATGGAGACTTATCGAGATAATGAAAAGCTCAACATTCGACGAAAAGGAAAATATCGACAATACAAAAATATATACTGGTACAAACAGATTTAATTATCAATTCAATAAGGAAGATACATCAAAAAGAGTAGGGGCTATGAAAACTCTTTATGCCTAGGCATTTCGAAACCTGAGGCTGCTCATCAGAAGAGGAGAGAAGGTACTCGGTAACAAATAAGGAAAGCGACATTTAGAAATAGGCGCATTATGAGTGAAATATTAGAATACCTTGCCTGGAGGGTATAACGTAAAGGGAACTGGGAGGGGAAATATTGAGATTATAGTGTGATTGTAATTAAGCCATTGGATGTTATTGGAACAGTATAGGCTTAGAAGGTATGCCATGATATTATAGGGGATTTAATTAGGATCCAAAGGGGATGACATATGTTGAGAAAATAAGATTTATTAAAGCGAGATATAGTAAATAAAAACATATATTAAGCATAAAATATACAAAGCAAAATATAATAAGGTACATAATAATAATAATAATAATAATAATAATAATAATAAAACCCCACCCTCATCGCCTCATTACCACACCAGTGCCCCCTCCAAAAAAAAAAAAAGAGTGAGAAAAAATGAGCCACCTGATGTACATGGACGATCTGAAAAATTTTGCAAGGGCCGAAAAGGAGCTAGAGACACTAATTAATACTACCAGGATCTTCAGCTAGGATATCCAAATGAAATTTGGAATGGAAAAGTGCGCACTACTAGTAGTAGTTAACGAGGAAAGACCGAGGAGTGAGCACTGACCAGACCTCCACTGTATAAGTGCGAAGAGAACTGGGACTTTGTGGAGGCTTATTGTCACTTAAATTCCAATGGCCACTGCCAATGAGAAATTAATGGCAAGCAGCTGTTGCGATAATGCAAATTTATTTGCAAATTTTATGGAAAGAGGTGAAGAGCACTGGAAAATCTGGGGAGACTTGTTGTCACTCAGCTTCCAGGAAACACCACAGGCTGTATTCAATGAGACCTTTGATGACCTGTGTGAAAGCTCCTTGTGAGTCATTGTCTGTCCATTCAAATTTTACTAATGCAAATCCTCTAACATGAATGCGAAAAATAGCCAAGTGGGCGACTGGCGAATAACTTGGCTAAATGTTACTCCGAACATATAACCGGAAGCAATCCTTTTTGCGATATCAACGTAGAAATTGCACCGTCTTAGAACGAAGGAATTAAATACTACCACAGCATCAGAGGAAATTACCTTTCTCGTCTTTTTCCCATCCAACGTTTCTAGCGGCTTACCAGTATGGTGTAAAGTAGGCCTATCATCAAACGCCTTCTTTCAGAGCATTACTACCGGCTTTTACTAAGTTGAATACTTAGTTAAAATCTTATTTATTTTTTTATTTTATTTTTTTATTTTATTTATTTAGTTTTTGTTTTTTTTACTTCTGTTTATGCCTTGTATGATAGTGCACGGCAACTCCTGTACACAAGTGAAGGCAAACACTATCCCTACGTCAGAACCACAGGTAAAAAAATTCTGGCTCGGTGTTGTCACAAACACCAAAATATGAAAAATGTCAAGTACAAATAATTCAAACCACGGGACCCCAGAAGAAAGATCTGGGTGTCATGATCGGCAGGTCCTCTTTCGGTAACCAGCATGGGGGACCCGGTTGTCATCCTGCGAATGTTGGCCAAGTTCTTAATTTCAGAAACTCAAATAACATGGACGCTGAACAGGTAAGCATAACCTCTAATTTCAGGGAACAAAATGATACCGAACAAACACAGCACAGCCATGATAATCATCGAAATTGAAAAAAAAAACGAAGAAAGAAATGGACAACAAAAGAGAATAGACTAGTAATGGAATGCTATTATAGAAGTCATCCTGAATATAGATATAAAGGTTATCAGAAACGAATGTAAGAACTATGGGACCTCTCCAGTGACCACCAAGCGACAGAACAAAGAATTGTGGACCAAGCAAGACTGATACTCAAGAAAGGTTGGCTCACTAAACTAGAACTAGCAGAAATTTAGCGAAAAATAAATGATGAAACTGAACAAGAAACACCCCCAACGGAACTGCCCGAAGAAAAAAACCCCACAAATTGAAGCCTCACAATAAAAACACCAAAGGCCCAGGACCTACAAAGACCAAAGACTAAAAACGTTGAAACCGAGAACAATGAAACAAAACTAACAAAAAATGAAGCAAATGAAATAAATAAAATAATAAAGTTCATGAACGAGGAAAAAACAAAACTCCCATCGTTAAGGAACCACGAGCAAAAGAAATTAAAAACAGAAACAGAGAAGGTTAACAAACTCCTCCCACACATTCTAACAAACACAACCACAGATTTAAACAACCTCATTTACGCAGGCGCCAAAATGGTAAGTATGAATCTCAAATCAGAAAAAAAAATCGGGGACAAGCGAACCGACAACACCTGGATAGGAAATAAGACTAGAAACCCAAATACAGAAACATAAAAAAGAAACCAAAATGATCAACAAGAAGAAAGCAATGTGGAGAAAACGGAATATTGGAAATGTAACTGGCAGGGAGAGGCTAAACAAGAAACATAAAGAACTGGACCAAAAAATAAAAGCAAAAGAAGGGAGATTGAGACGATATAGATATAAATCTGAACAATGCAAAAAAAAACCCAAAAAAAAACAGGACATTTGAAACTAATGAACGCCAATTCTACCAAAATGTGAACGGAGGAAAAACTAAAACAGAACAACCAAATCTGACAGAAACAAAACTCTACTGGAGTAAAATATGGGAAGAGCGGCGAGACCACAATAGAAATGCCGAGTGGCTGAAAGACATGAAAGAAGAGTTACAACAAATCGAAGAAGGAACAGTGACTGAAATCAGCAAGGAAACCCTAAAGAAAACCATAGGAAAAATGGCAAACTGGAGAGCACCAAGGCATGACGGGATACATGCATACTGGTTCAAAAAATTCACAACCTTACACGAATGGCTAGCCCAAAACCTGAGAAGTTGTATACAGGAAGCAAACCTGCCAGACCGGATGACAAAAGGTAAAACCACACTGCTACAGAAGGAAACGGAGAAAGGAACCGTCCCCAACAATTATAGGTCAATCACGTGCTTACCCACCATGTGGAAGATACTGACAGCACAACTGAGGGAACAAATCTACCCCTCACTGAATAACCGTGGACTCATCCCCGAGGAACAGAAAGGATGCAAAAAAGGGAAAAGAGGAACACATGATCTGCTATATGTTAATCAAAAGATCCTAAAGGAGGTAAAAAGGAGGAGGAAACATTTAGCCATGGCATGGATCGACTACAAAAAAGCGTACGACAAGATCCCCCAAGCATGGATAATAGAATACCTAAAAATGTATAAAATACCAAGCGGATCGCCAACGTAATAGAAAATGCAATGAAAACATGGAGACTGGAACTGACAGCTGATGGACAACACATAACAGAAATTAACATACAAAGAGCCATCTTCCAAGGAGACTCATTATCACCATTACTATTCATCATAGCCATGATGCCCGTGAATAGTATTCTGAGAAAGTGTCAAGCCAGATACAAGTTCTCCAATACAGAGGAAAAAATGAACCACCTGATGTACATGGACGATCTGAAACTTTTTGCAAGGACCAAAAAGGAGCTAGAGACACTAATTAACACTACCAGGATCTTCAGCCAAGATATTCAAATGGAATTTGGAATGGAAAAGTACGCACAACTCGTTATAAAAAAGGGAAAACTGGAAACGACAGAAGGTATGAAACTACCCAACCAAACAGAAATGAGGGCACTAGGAGAACAAGACGACTATAAATACTTGGGAATTCTGGAAGCGGACACCATCAGAGCAACAGAAATGAAAGAGAAAATTGGAAAGGAATACCTCAGGAGAACAAACTAAATTATATAGTAGAAACCTAATAAAGGTATAAATACATGGGCAGTGCCAATTGTGAGATACTCTGAACCGTTTATAGGATTGACAAAAGAAGAACTGAGACAGCTCGACCAGAAAACCAGGAAACTCATGACTATGCATAATGCACTACATCCAAAGGATGATATTGAAATACTCTACGTGAAAAGGAAAGACGGCGGGAGAGGACTGATTTATTTAGAAGACTGTGTGAAGGACACAAAAAAGAACTAGAAAAATACATAATGCAAAACACTGAAAGGATAATTATGGCAGCGAGAGACACAGAAAAAAAACAATAAAACAGAAAACAGAGAGACAAATTACAAAACGGGAAAAGAGAAATGGGAAGAGAAACAACTCCACGGAAGATTCATAAGAATGACAAAAGATGAGAATAACGAAAACACCTGGATTTGGATGCGAAAAGGACATATAAACCAAGAAACTGAATCTCTAATAACTGCCACACAAGATAACTCGATAAGAACCAACCATATCAAAGCAAGGATCGATAAAACACTAGAAAACAGCAAATGTAGACTTTGTGGACGAAGCGACGAAATGATAAACCATATAGTAAGCGAATGCAGCAAACTGGCCCAAAAGGAATACAAAAACAAGCATGAGCAAGTGGGGAAGGCGGTGCACTGGGAATTGTGCAAACGGCTGCATTTTGAGCGTACAGATAAATGGTACAAGCATAAACCCGCAACAGCACTCGAAAACGAGAACCACAAAATCCTACGGGACATGGACATACAGACGGACAAACCCATCCAAGCAAGAAGACCAGATGTCGTAATAATTAACAAGAAAGAGAAATCCTGTCAAATCGTAGACTTTGCTGTCCCAGCTGACCACAGGGTGAGTATTAAAGAAAAGGAGAAACGAAGCAAATACACAGAACTAGCCAGAGAGTTAAAAGGGATTTGGATGATGAAGAAAATCAAAATAGTACCGATACTAGTAGGAGCACTAGGAACAATTCCGAAAAACCTGGAAAAAAGAATGGCAGAAATTGAAATCAGAGGAATAGCTGCAAAAATGCAATGCCTAACGATAATGAAAACGGCTGAAATATTAAGGAAAACCCTTGAATGCGGAGAATAACACAAGACAATATAACGAAGCAGCGTTTCAGGGAATGAAGAACACCGAAGCTGCAGATCTCCAAATTCTACACCCCCATCATGCATCCCCTGCATTGTTTCATCACCGTCTCCCCCACCCAATAGAAAAGTGATATCAAAGAGCCGATAAGGGTCAAAGAAGGATGGAAAGACCGAGGAGGGAGCACTGGCCATACCTCCGCTGAACAAGCGCGAAGAGAACTGGGATCTTGGGGAGGCTTAGTGCCACTCAAATTCCAGTAACAATCCAATGGCCACTGCCAGCAAGAAATCAATGGCAAGAGGCTGTTGCAATGATGCAAATTTATATGCAAATGCTATCGAAGGAGGTGGAGAGAGCTGGACGTCTGGGGAGACTTGCTGTCACTCAGCTTCCAGAGAACACCACAGGTCTCCAATCAGATCGTTTGTTGACTTGTGTGAAAGTTCCATGTGAGCCAATAATAATGATCAGGCAAATCATCATAGTTGCGCTTGGTTCAGTTCCAGATGAGCTTGACAAACAGTTGAACTCCTAGGAATCAAATACAATATCACAAGCATCACAACAGTGAAGTCAACGAATATAATAATAATAATAATAATAATAATAATAATAATAATAATAATAATAATAATAGATAAGAGCCACAGGTGATGGTGAAATACATGCCTAACGAACATAAAAGGCTAAGTTCGGCACCTGGAAAGATGTATCTACGAAGCACATGTGCTAGAATGGATGACCAAAGGTTAGAACCACACTGGTGCAAAAAGACACAGAAAAGGGGACAATCCCTAGCAACTACAGGCCTATAATCTGTTTACCTACAATGTGGAAAATACTAACTGCACAACTGAGGAAACAAATTTATCATTCCCTTCATAAACCCGGACTACTCCCAGAGGAACAGAAAAGATGCCAAAAAGGAAAAAAAGAGGAACACGCGACTTTTATACACAGACGAAATGATTCTGAAGGAAGTTAAACTTAGAAAAAAAGAATTTAGCCATGGCATAGATCGACTACAAGAAAGCGTATGACAGGATCCCGCAAGCATGGATAATAGAATGCTTGAGAATGTACAAAATAATAGGCAAGATAATCAATTGGATAGAAAATACAAGACAGAAACATAACTTGATTAAATACTAACTTTATATTTGCCACAAAATGAAAATTTAGTGATTTTCACAATACAACACCATGCAAAAACTTAAAATCCCTCTAACACAAAAAAGCTACAACGTTCAAATGCCCAGTAAGCATTTTTAGAAATGGGATACCATACTGGATGTCTGGTTAAACTGGCTTTTAGTACCCCCAGATGGTACCAGTCAGCCAGCTGGCCCATGGACTATGGGGCAAAACGGACATCTGAACGTTGGTGGTGAAAAGATAGAAGTTTGGCTTTGGATGTTGTTAAAATGTTTTGAATACCAATGATATGGATGATCTTATTTATAACTACGGTTAGGACAATCAACCAATGAGAAGCCTCCGACCTCATTATAAAAATATCGAATTTTGGATTCAAGTAAGTTCGCTGTCAACCTTCATCTTGAGTGACTGAACCACTGCTGATCGTGACTGCATTGATTCTTTGCCGATCTAATGCCGCACTCTTTTTCTAAAGAATTACCCAATATGACTGCATTGATTCTTCACCGATTTGATTTACTACCGCCATCTTTGTTCAACATAATGACTCAATATTTAACATTAAAAATAGCTAGCCATTTTTTTTTACCCCATTTTACCACACGCTCCAGATCGGAGAGAAAATCTGCAAGATAATGATTTTTATCGGCCGTTGAAGTGTTGTCGTAGATGACAGTATCGTCTGCATAGATGGAGACGGATAAACGGAGAATGTGATTTGGGTGGTCGTTGATGAAGATGAGGAAGAGAGTTGGACCCAGAATGGATGTCTGAGGCACGCCGACGTTAATACTATGAGATCACTCAGCTACTTCAAACAAATATACGCATTTCCAGGACATATTGCAAGTAAACAGCGTCGTGAAACAACTGAAGAAATTTTGCGATACTCCTAACTTTTGGTACGAATTCAAGACAGCTACAGTTTCTTTTATGAGGAGGAGGAGGAGGAGGAGGAGGAGGAGGAGGAGGGAAGTACGAATTATTTTCTCTTCGATCATTTCTTTAACAAAATCTGACCAGACTTCAGATGTACCGTGAAAGTAGAAATTAACAATACGGTGAATGTTGAATGAACTTTTTGAAAAGATGAATTTTTTTTTTATTATTTATCTGCAGTTTAAGTTTTAATCCAAGTTAAGTGCGTCGGACGTTGAATCTATTTTACCATTAAATTTTTTTTTTTTTTTTTTTTTACCAAAATACGATTCTCTAAATTTATTGCGGTTGGTGATGCGGTGCAAAACGTCAACTGTACCTCTAAATCTAAAAGCATTTTTTTTATTAGTAGGAAGTTTGGCTTGTGTCAGACAAGTGATAGATATATTTTACAAACTTTTCTAAATATTCCTTGTCTAATACCGATAGAGTGGTGTCCTCTTGCGTTACATTAACCTCGGCATCCATCATTCTCTTATTAATAAATTTGACGATGCAGATAAGTACGAGCAAGTTTCTGTGTTTTCTTTTTTTAGGGGAGGGGGTAAGAACAAAGCGTAGTATCTGTTCTGATGCTGCATTTTTTGTCCTCAGTCGGTGGAAAAGTTCTAGACTGATGCAATTTTAATTTTTCTTCCAATTGTAACGCTACCGCTTGGTCAGAGCTCCATTGTCGCACCAATGTGGCTAACACCGTGAGATTCAACCCCTAGGCCAAGTGAGATGGGATTGGTGTCTTCCAACTAAACTAAAAAAAAGCGAAGAATGCAAAGAGAATTACCAAATTTGCTGTAATTCCCGAATTTTTGATAAAAAAATATCCGGCTAAGTCAAGATGAGAGATGCAAGTGTGGCCGGAGTCACCAACGGATCGTGCAAATAACATGTATCCATGATGCTTTGTTGATATGCAAGAAGTCTAGAATAAACGGTTCACTAATTGTCTCTTTAGGGAAACGCATAACTTACATGACTAGCACGTGTGCATGATTCAAAGGGTTGGTCGTTGAACGAAATGAAAGAGAAAGAAATGGAAAAACTGGTGAATAATCACGTGACTCTGAATGTTTATGCAAATGAGACTCGTCTATAAAAGCGAACGTGAAGCGAGCATGAGGCGAGTTGAAAGAAGGCGTGTTACTTACGCAGACGTCTGGAAGCCAGCTGGAAAGACCGTTGCGTTTGTAAGTCGGAAGTTTTGACAACATTGCCGAATTTAACCAAAAAATTGGTGATTTGAAGTGCAAAATAAATAACACTTGAGTTATTTAATTACAGTCTCGTAGCAGAGAATTGTGTGGCGAGCTGTAATTAGTTGACAATAAGGATCACGTCTCACCAGCCCAACCCTTTCTTTGATATGAAACAATGCTGCATTCTTGTGTTTGTCAGATTTTGGAAGAGTTTTGGGAGTCAGTTTGGAGTTGCTGAGTTTCAGAAATATAGCAGACGATTCAAAAGATGGTTCGCCGAAAAAATATTCAAGATTTTGGCAGATTTGAGAAGTAATCTAGAAATTAGCAACTCAGATGCCCAAGAAGAAAAGAAAACAAAGACAGAAATCAGCGTCAGAAAGAAAAGTGGTAATCCGGATGATTACTAAATAAATCAGGAAAACTTATTTCATTCAACTTAGTCACAGAAAGAAAGAAAAATAAAGAAAGAACTAGATAAATCAAAGCCAGATCCAAAGTTAATACGAGCGATAATTATATACCCCTTCTTCCTTAGAGAAAGGAAAATGACTGCTCAAAAACAAAATACAACGTAAATATGTTTGAAAAATTAAAAATAAAACATAAATTTGTTTGAAAAAACAAAACAAAATAAAAGTCTAAATTTGTTAAAAAATAAAAATAAAAAGTAAATATGTTTAAAAAAACAAAATACAACGTAAATTTGTTTGAAAAAATATATAAACCAAAAAAGTCTGAATATTTTGGCAAAATTTATAAGTAAGCAGCTTTGAATAAGAGCGCGAGTACCGAAATTGACATGGTTAGTCTAACAGAAGAGAGAACGGGCATCATAGTTTGTTGATTTTATTCTTTTCTTTTGTTACCTGATTTTTCTCTAAATATTCATTTCTTTCATTATTCTTTCGATGGGCAGAGAGCCTTTTTCATTATTCTTTTGATGAGCAGATACCCTCTTTCATTATTCTTTCGATGAGCAGATACCCTCTTTCATTATTCTTTCGATGAGCAGATACCTTCTTTCATCATTCTTTCGATGAGCAGAGAGCCTTTTTCATTATTCTTTTGATGAGCAGAGACCCTCTTTCATTATTATTTCGATGAGCATAGACCCTCTTTCATTATTCTTTCGATGGGCAGAAACTCTCTTTCATTATTCTTTCGATGAGCATAGACCCTCTTTCATTATTCTTTCGATGAGCATAGACTCTCTTGCATTATTACTTCAATGGGCAGAAACTCTCTTTCATTATTCTTTCGATGAGCGGAACCCCTCTTTCATTATTCTTTCGATAGGCAGAGACCCTCTTTTATTATTCTTTCGATGAGCATAGACCCTCTTTCATTATTCTTTCGATGAGCAGATACTCTCTTTCATTATTCTTTCGATGAGCATAGACCCTCTTTCATTATTCTTTCGATGAGCATAAACCCTCTTTCATTATTCTTTCGATGAGCAGAGACCATTTTCATTATTCTTTCGATGGGCAGAGACCCTCTTTCATTATTATTTCGATTGGCAGAAACTCTCTTTCATTATTCTTTCGATGAGCAGAGACCCTCTTTCATTATTCTTTCGATGAGCATAGAACCTCTTTCATTATTCTTTCGATGGGCAGAAACTCTCTTTCATTATTCTTTCGATGGGAAGAGACCCTCTTTCATTATTCTTTCGATGAACATAGACCCTCTTTCATTATTCTTTCGATGGGCAGAAACTCTCTTTCATTATTCTTTCGATGGGAAGAGACCCTCTTTCATTATTCTTTCGATGAGCATAGACCTTCTTCCATTATTCTTTCGATGAGCAGATACTCTCTTTCATTATTCTTTCGATGAGCATAGACCCTCTTTCATTATTCTTCCGATGAGCATAGACCCTCTTTCATTATTCTTTCGATGAGCATAGACCCTCTTTCATTATTCTTTCGATGGGCATAGACCCTCTTTCATTATTCTTTCGATGAGCATAGACCCTCTTTCATTATTCTTTCGATGAGCATAGACCCTCTTTCATTATTCTTCCGATGAGCAGAGACCCTCTTTCATTATTCTTTCGATGAGCATAGACCCTCTTTCATTATTCTTTCGATAAGCATAGACCCTCTTTCATTATTCTTTCGATGGGCAGAACCTCCCTTTCATTATTCTTTCGATGAGCAGAGACCCTCTTTCATTATTCTTTCGATGGGCAGAAACTCTCTTTCATTATTCTTTCAATGAACATAGACCCTCTTTCATTATTAGTTCGATGGGCAGAAACTCTCTTTCATTATTCTTTCGATGGGCAGAGACCCTCTTTCATTATTCTTTCGATGAGCATAGACCCTCTTTCATTATTATTTCGATGGGCAGAAACTCTCTCTCATTATTCTTTCGATGAGCAGATACTCTCTTTCATTATTCTTTCGATGAGCATAGACCCTCTTTCATTATTCTTTCGATAAGCAGATACTCTCTTTCATTATTATTTCGATGAGCAGAGACCCTCTTTCATTATTCTTTCGATGAGCATAGACCCTCTTTCATTATTCTTTCGATGAGCAGAGACCATCTTTCATTATTCTCTCGATGAACATAGACCCTCTTTCCTTATTCTTTCGATGGGCAGAAACTCTCTTTCATTATTCTTTCGATGGGAAGAGACTCTCTTTCATTATTCTTTCGATGAGCATAGACCCTCTTTCATTATTCTTTCGATGAGCATAGACCCTCTTTCATTATTCTTTCGATGAGCATAGACCCTCTTTCATTATTCTTTGGATGAGCAGATACTCTCTTTCATTATTCTTTCGATGAGCATTGACCCCCTTTCATTATTCTTTCGATGAGCAGAGACCCTCTTTCATTATTCTTTCGATGAACATAGACCCTCTTTCATTATTATTTCGATGAGCATAGACCCTCTTTCATTATTCTTTCGATGAGCAGAGACCCTCTTTCATTATTCTTTCGATGGGCAGAACCTCTCTTTCATTATTCTTTCGATGAGCAGAGACCCTATTTCATTATTCTTTCGATGAACATAGACCCTCTTTCATTATTATTTCGATGGGCAGAAACTCTCTTTCATTATTCTTTCGATTGGCAGAAACTCTCTCTCATTATTCTTTCGATGGGCAGAGACCCTCTTTCATTATTCTTTCGATGAACATAGACCCTCTTTTATTATTCTTTCGATGAGCAGAGACCCTCTTTCATTATTCTTTCGATGAGCATAGACCCTCTTTCATTATTCTTTTGATGAGCAGATACCCTCTTTCATTATTCTTTCGATGAACATAGATCCTCTTTCATTATTATTTTGATGGGCAGAAACTATCTTTCATTATTCTTTCGATGAGCAGAGACCATCTTTCATTATTCTTTCGATGAACATAGACCCTCTTTCATTCTTTACATTGTCAGTATTATATAACCCGAAAAACTAAACAAAGACTTGTGTCATTTTTTGTTTGTTTGTTGTTGTTTATTTTATTCTGGTCGCCTCCGTTTACGAATGATTGTCGGCAACACTTTTCACTTGACAGCAACGTTGTATTAACTGATTTGATGAAGATCTCCTTTTCTTAGTGATACCTCCGCCCAGTTGTGATCAGTGTGTCTATTAAACTTTGTGAACGTGGGATCGCAAGAACTTTGTAGCCATTTGAGCTCGATCTTTGATACGACTTTACGAGAGACGTCGAGACTTGGATAAATTACGTCTGGTCCTGTGACCTAGGATTTTGTATACTGGACTGGTGTCAGTACTTGTAACCGGCAGGTGACCACCCGAAAGGGTTATATTTAGTATCGTTTACTTGAGCTATGATCCCGAAGAGCTTTTTATGAAGAGCTAGATTTTCGCCACATTAAAACCAGGCTTATGTATAACTTTGCCCTCGTGAAGAGGGAAGTAAATAGAGATACGCCTCGCTGATCTCGTCCATAGATTTATAAATAGTCCTATCGACTAGGTTTCTTTTATGTGATACGACAACCATTTCATTGATATTAAACCCTAATATACAAGAACACTTATATCACAAAACGAGACATATATGGATTATATCGAGAAAGTAATGTCACCATTTTCGAAAATTTAGGCAATAGGTATAGTTAATGATAGGACACTATGTCGCTTTCTTAGGCTTCCTGGGGTTACCAGATCGGACCCACTTTTCGCAGGAGAGTCCATGTTGTAACATTTCGAACTATATTAAAACAATACTATTAGAAATTGATATATCATTACAGGCACTAAACCTTGGACAGAATTACGTCAAAGTCTGGCACGAGCGTGCTACTACTGCTACTACTTCTACTACTGCTACTACTATTACTAATCAATAAGTGTTACTATTGCTCATAATACTATTAATAGTAATACTATTATTGATTAAGAATTTGAAATACACTAAAATTTAGCATAACATGTATTTCAAATGACAATCTCTTAGTATGTCAAGTGTGCCAATCAATATTAATGCTGCTAATCCATATAGTAATAGGATAGCGTGTGTGTTATTTATTTTTTGTTTCACGCTTACATCCGAGTGACTGTCGTTTAATTGTTATGAATTTCCATTTCTTGTAATAAATAATTTTACCAAGAATTCTTCATAAGTGTTAGTTGCGGTTTCGATTATAGTTAATGGCACTCAAGTAACTGATATTTTTTTATAAATAATTTTACCACAAATTTTTCATAAGTTTTGGTTTCGGTTTCGATTACTATTGATGGCACTTTTATCAGCTATTTATTTTTTAAATAATTTTTTCTAATATAAGTTATATATATATATGTATAAATATATGTATATATATATATATGTGTGTGTGTGTGTGTGTGTGTGTGTGTGTGTGTGTGTGTGTGTGTGTGTGTGTGTGAAGATTTTGCCATCCGGAGATGAAATGCACCTAACATTAATACGTTTTTGTTTTTCTACTTTGCAAAACTTAATTATGTTCTGCAAAAACCAAAACGAAAATAACAACCCACCTTCCCCCCTTTTCTTACTTCCCATTCGCCTTTCTCTTTCTATCTCCCCACTTCCTGATTGGTTTTCTAACTTTAAATGTACCAAACATGAATACTGGAACCCTTTCCCTCCCCGTCTCACTTATGTTCTGCAGATCGGGGGGACAAAAACGATAAAATCCACTATAAAACAACCAAACCAAAACACTATAAACGAACGATTGAAGATACAAAAAGCTTGAAGAATAGAAACCTTCTACAAAATAACTGGATGCAACATGGATGTTATTTCCAAAATAACTGGATTCGGCATTAAATAACCCGAAAGGGATTTATATGCCGTAAAACAATCAAACCAAGCCAATCTTAAGCTTCATAAAAACAGAATGGCTTTCCAAAGAGACTTCCAAGAATGCATGGGTTACCCAAGGACAATGTTCCCCTGAGACCTATACTTATATTTTACTTAGTACTGTCTGTCTTTTACACCAGCGACACTAAGAATATAATTGCACGTTACTAAAAACTTTTACTTGGTCATGGCTGACGAAAAGAGAGCATGCTATCACCGTGGATTAAATAAAAAAAAATCTGTTTGCAATTTACTGCAGATTCCTGAGTTTGAAAGAAATATTCCCGAGTTCAACAAGATGACCTTGCAGGTCTGAGGTTACATCAGCAGAATCGTTGTGAAAATTACATTCAAGATGAGAACAGTAGTCTGATTAATCCAAATAATCCAAATTATCAATCCTCATCTCAAAAATTCAGAAACAATTCCGTCATTGAACCTGCATGTGGTATGGACGCATCTTATTTTGAGGATATTTTTCCAGATTCTGCATTTCTGACTCGTTTCGGTTCGCAGACTGTATACAGGAAATCAGCCGTTCTTCGGATACTGGTTACCTATGTTCCACTAACAGAAACAAAGAGTTTCCCGCTGCAAAATAACCAAATCAACCATGCGCAGTGCACACACACACACCATTGACCTTTGTAAGGACTATCTAAACATGCATTCGATTAGTATTAGGGTTAATTTTAGGATTTGGGCTGTAAGTTACCTTTATTTTTCATTGTACAAAATATAGAATAAACGCCACTGTGGAATGCATGGTGAAATAATGGATATATATATTTGTGTGAGTTTATGTTTAGGCAGATTAAATATAAGGTTTCGGTCGAAATTCCGTGCAGATTTTTTGTGTTCAACAAAAAAAAAATCAGAATTTGATCAGATATACTTGAAGATGGATGGATGCTACATCGGGCGAAACGTTATTAGAATAATACTCAAGATGATGACAGTAATCCGAATAATCCAAATTATACAAACGACGTTTTATACAAATGCCCAATAACATGAATTGAATCCATCGTTTTTATCAAATGTTAGCAGTGAGACCCGGCATTGCCCGGGATTGGATGGTGATCAACGGTTTTTTCAGACTTCCGTATTTTTATTGTAATCTTGTGAAGTTATTGCGATCATAAAGGTAATTTTGACCTATGACAATAACAGCGTTATATCGTTGTAATTAGCCGTTATCTTCTGGAATGCTGGGAATAGTATTAAGCAACGAGTAAGTAGGAAAATATATTCAATTGAAAATCCATGTCTAAAAAATGCAAAGTAGTCGTAAACAATGGAGCCGGAAAATCCGATATCAACACAAAAGAAACGTACTTTCACTTACTAAGTTCAATAAAAATTATATATTCTGTTATATTATTATTGTGGCTTTGCAGATCGATAAAATCAAGACAAACACACTGGTATAATTAACAAAAAGTGCCCTACCAAAAGTATGCCAGAGAAGTACACGTCATTATTCTGAGGCCATAGTTGCAACGAATCGCAGTATTTACTTTCTTCCCAATGCAAGAAAATGTGGCACAAGGTCGGAAGGTGGTGAGAATCACTTCAACAGCTTTAAAAGAAAGAACACTCTGGTCTATTAAAAATAGCTTGGACAGCCCCGTTGGTATTCCTTGGTCAGGGCGCTTCAGGTAGTATGCAATAAACTTACCCGATCTGAAAGACGTTAGGCAAGGTCTTCGTGGGTGAATCTATGACTTCCTAGAACAAATGCCCAGAGTGGTGAAAACAAAGCTTTCGGCCACGGTCATAGTTTTTGTGTGGTTTCAAGAAGGGCCACATTATGCCACCTCATATCTTTGAAATCAACACCAAAGTGTACTTGAATGTGCTGAAGAGTGTATTGAACCCTTGGTGCAATCAGGTAGCAACTGATAGACTCTGGGTGTGGCAGCAGGACTCGGCGCTGGATCAGAAGTCCAGAAAGTCTCAGGCTTGACTTTAGAAGGATCTACGACTTTGTACCTTCTCTCACTGGGTCATTTTTACTCCTCGTTTTTATTTTAGACAATTAAAAAAAAATAATGATTAAATGTGTAATTAGGTAAAATGACGTTAAAAGTCAATTTTTTTAAGAAACGAAACAATCGGGCAAATCGTAAATTTCGAGAGCGTCTCATTTAGATGCATTTTCGGTAGAGACTGGCAGCGAGTGACATACATTCAAGCTTCCAGGAATCAAACATTAGGTATCAACTCTCTAGACAAAACAAGCTCGGCACAGATATCGATAACGTAAGAGGTTGGATCACGTGTTCACCCGATTCGAATTTGAAAAGGTGTTTTGGGGGTAGTTGATATCTGGGAGGCGAAGAGACAACACGTATCAACTATTGTAAGGAAAAAGTGAATTCCTATAAGACTATCGTCCTTCGACAACACTTAGGGGGGGGGTAGAAACGAAACAATCAGACAAATCTATGCCGACTAGCTAATCGGCATAGATTCGTTTCCTTACATAGTTGATTTTAATAAATTTCAAACCTTTACTTTTTCTACAGACGTTTGTTCATCCAACTGAAACCGGTCAATTTTTCGTTTGATTTTTCTTCCTTTGTTTAATTGCTTTCCTTTTCTGTATTTTTATACATATAAGATGATATATTTATTTGTAGTATTTTTTTCTTCGGGTCTGTGAGAATTCAACTGAGCTATTCTTTTTATTACGTCGATACAGTGAGGTGAACAATCCGCGCATTTCTTGGGCCATTCAATCTATAAAACTCACATCTACAGATTTTTAAAGACGCCATCTTAACCTCTGACTCATTCAAAGTATGTTTTTCTTTCTTTGAATTCCAAGGCATATAACATTAGAATGATTCAAAGCCTTTACAATGACACGTTCACGCACCAGTTACTCTGAATAAACAAACAGCAATGCTAGAAATCTAATTTTATTTAATCCTGAGAAAATGACCAATAAAAAAACATTTCTGTCTTGCAAGTAAAATTTCACAATAAAAAGTTTCATGTTTCTGAACTTTTGAGATGAGGATTGATAATTCATATTGTTTGAATTCTTCGAACTACTGCTCTCATCTTGAGTGTTATTCACATGTTTCGGTCGATGTAACTTAGGTCAAACTCGGGAATCTGCAAGAAATTTTGAATGGAACCCTTTTATCTAATCCGCTGAGGTAGCATGCTCTCGTTCCCTCAGCCATCACTCGATAGAAGCCCTGAGTATTTCACAATTGCATTTTTCAGTCGTCCACTCTGAGGATTGAGCCTTGAACCTTCACACTTCAGAAGAGTGTAACTTACAACAGAATTAACAAAGTACTTTATCCACTGCGCAATGCTATGAATATAATACTCAAGATAAGAATGGTAGTCAGAATAATCCAAATAATACGAAAAATAGTTTATTTGCAGCAACTTGAATTAACTGAAATTGTTTATTTTTTAGATAAAGAGTGATAATTCGTATTATTTCGATTCATCGGACTACCGTTCTCATTTTGGGTGTGATTTTCACAACGTTTCGATCGATATAATTTCCGATCTTCTTTAGGTGTATCTTGTTGAACTCGGGAATGTTTCTGTCGAACTCGGGAGTTTGGGTGGAATTTCGAACGTAATCCTTTATTTACTTCACGGGGTAGCATGCTCTTGTTCCGTCAGCCATACCTGGATAAAAGTCTAAAGTAATTCGCAATTGTATTTTTCGGTCGTCAACACGGAGAACTGAACTTTCAACCTTCAGGAGAATATCACGTTTTACAATTAATTTTTACTTTAACCACTGCGCCATGGGCCCTTGTGTCCAAATTCCTGAGATCAACAGAAACATTCCAGAGTTTGACAAGATAAACCTGAAGAAGGTCGGAAGTTAAATCGGCTGAAATGTTATGAAAATCACAGCCAAGATGAGAACAGTTGTCCGGTGGATCCAAATAATCCTCATCTTAAAAATCCAGAAAAACTTTGATAATTCGTGTTATTATTCGAACTACTTTCTCATCATACTCGAGATAGATAGATTATATATTAGGACCCTCCGCAAGTAAGTAGAGATTATGTTAACTAGTATGAATTTCGGAGAGGGTTATATTAAGTACATGTCAGGATAACCTGTCAGTAAAAAATAAAATAGGTCCAGTGCACCCAGCTAGAAGTCAGCTTCCTAAACAAAACACGTTAGAAACGGGTGTTGATGATTACATTAGAAACGATCGCATGTTCGAAGACTGGAACAGAGTTTCGAAGCAATTCGCGGCGAGAAAGCAGACGGGCCACACGTGCGAACTATGTAGAACTTTAAGAGAAATTTCCTCGAGACCTGTCCTTTCGTCGACCATCTTTTAAAGCTAAGTATAAAAATTTAGTAAGAAAGAATTAATTATGCATTTACTTTTATGAGAAAATAATTTTGATCCCGCCCGTTGTGAACGAACCTCTCTCCTTAATAAAACCTTTTCCATGCATGAGTTTTACTCGCCTAAGTTAAACAGCCGGATCATGAAAAAGTGACGATGAAGAATGGAGACCAGGTATCACACGTATGTAAAACAAAGGACGTTTATAAATTGATTGTTTTTCTTGATCATTCACCCACGTGTGCACAAAAAAAAAGCGTTTGTTGAAAAGATGTTCAACAATCTATTTGTTTAGGTTTCTGAAATTTTGAGATGAGGATTGGTTATTCGCATTATTTGGATTCTTTGGACTTCTGTTCTCATCTTGAGTGTGGTTCTCACAACGGTTACGATATTTCTGTGTAGATTTTGATGAAGGCTGAAACCTTTCTGTCGAACTCTGGAATCTGTACGGAATTTCGAACGGAACCCATTATTTATTTCAAAATGATAGCATGCTCTCGTTCCGTCAACCATGACTGAGGTCCTAAGTAATTCGTAATTGTATTTTTCGGTCGCTCACACTGAGGATTGGACCTTACAACCGTCGATGGTCACATACATGGAAAGGTGACGATCAAGAATGAAGACCAGGCCACGGGTGTATATAAAATAAATGACGTTTATCAAATGATTGTTGGAAAACGACAATGGAAAGAATGAAGACCAGAGCGTATGTAAAAGAACAGACTGTTATTCAATTGGATTGTTTGTTGATCGCAAACTAGCAATAACCACTAGAGCACAAGTGAGTGTGAAAAAAATATGCGTTAAATTTTAGTCAAATATCTTGACACCCACCCCCACTTACAAAATGAAGTGTCTCTTCTGAAAACCGTTCTTAATATCGGGATGTTGTGGGTTACCATTCCAAAAGCTGTTCTTAACATGAGGAGGTTGGGGTCGGACTACAACAACAACAACAACAACAACAACAACAACAACAACAACACAATCGTACTTTAATTTTTTACGAGAGGACATGCTCCCACCCGGCAACGCCGGTTAACAGGTCCTGCTGGTACACACACACACACACACACACACATATATATATATATATATATATATATATATATATATATATATATATATGTGTGTGTGTGTGTGTGTGTGTGTGTGCATATATATATATGTGTGTGTGTGTGTGTGTGCATATGTGTGTGTGTGAAAAGACTGTGTTTCCGCAAAGAATTAACTCCTAAATCAATTAATCGATCATTATGCATTTTATAAAACAACTACTAAGCGTAAGGGTTGTTTATATAAGCTATATTTAGTTTTATATAGAAGGGTGAAGTAGGAGTGGAAACCTTTTTGCAAAAATTCAGATATTTTCGAATTTTGTGAAATTTTAACAATAGGTATTTGACATCACTTCATAAATTTTGCCCCAATTTCAGTTTCTTTAAATTAGTGTGAATGATTTTAGGGAGCATAAAAAATTGTATTTGATGCCCCTTTCAAGGTGATCCTTTGATCTGAATAGTTTATTATGAGTAAGAAGGACTTATTAACTTTCACCACAGCATTAGCTACTGATATGCTGCTGAAATAGCTAACACATCCATTGCTCAGTTGTTCTATCCCATAGGCTATTTAAACGCCACTTCTTATTTTCAGTTACTTGAATAGCATACATATAGGTAAAATATTTTTACTTATAACACCTTATTAACATGTTTTCTCCAAGCAATGTTGCAAGCGGCCTTCGGTTTCTTGAAAGACAGTTTTCTTAAAACATTTTTTTCATTCGCTGAATAATGCGTTCATTTTTATGAGAGTATAAATATATACACATATATGTAAATACAGGCGTCTCTTTATCACTGCCTTTTCGAGGTTATTATATTTTCCCCATATATTTCCGATCACATATTCAACACGGTGCTTAGAGTAGATAAATCTATAGAGACGTTTTGTCAAACTGCTATTCCAGCCTAGCTCCTACGCAGCGCACATACCGACACAATGCACAACACCCTCAAATTTGAGACATATACGGTTATCGCTCCTTATTCCCAGAGTTAAATGTTTAAACTAATAGGTGGTTACATCGACTTCCTTTCTTCTTCTTTCTATCTCATTCTCTTTTCACCTGTGATGTAATCCGGTATGGACGTGTGGAGATTTTTCTCCCCTCCTGTTTTTTTTTTCTTATAAACATGTCGTACCAGTCGTACGTTATAAATTCACACGGTTCGTAAATTACATATTTTGGTGAACGTTGTTTCTTTTATTGTTGTTCATCCACTGCTTTTGTTCTCGATGTGGTAGACAGCATTTAACAACGTCCACAACACATCAAGAAGTAGTCGTTACACAAATATTAAAATTGGGAACATACAATAATCTTATATCACACTAATTGGCCAATTCGGGATAGACAAATTATCTTTTGCTGGGTGATTTATTTTGCTATAATTTATTCAAAAAGTAAAAAACAAAAAAGATACTAATAAAATTTAAGTTCAGTTTGATTTATTATTTTAAAATATGTAATGTGAACCTTAAAGACAGGCTTAGTGGTTACAAGAGTTAGCAGTGGATGAAATAAATTTGGAGATCTTCTGCTATTACAAACCAGCAGAGCGTTACCAATGTCGAAGAAGTGTATCAAGCATTTGTATGAAGTATGATGGTGTATAGAAGTGAAACCTGACCAGTTAAAGACATGCGTTGCGTGGAGTGAAATACTACTACGCATGTATAATGTGGGTCTTAAAGTCAGGCTTAGGTTTGGTTGTCTCATAAGAAAATTGAATCTGTATGGTATAGAGAGATGTGTACAGAACAGGAGACTGCGATAGTATGTCTACGGTGACAGAATGTCGAGTTGAACACGGAAATGATAAAGAGGGACTCGAGAAAAAGGGGGATAAATAAATAGCGGTCCAACACATGCAAGTAAATAAAACAGACGTTAAACCAATGATGATGATGATGACGATGATGATGACGACGATGATGACGATGATGATGATACGACGATGACGATGACGATGACGATGATGATGATGACAATGATGATGACGATGATAACGATGACTTATGATGACGAAGACAATGATGATGATGATGATGATGACGACGACGATGACGACGACGATGATGATGATGATGATGAGGAGGAGGATGACGATGATGATGATGATGATGATGATGACGATGATGACGATGACTTATTATTTTAAAATATGTAATGTGAAGATGACGAAGACAATGATGATGATGATGATGATGACGACGACGAGGATGACGACGACGATGATGATGATGATGATGATGATGATGATGATGATGAGGATGAGGATGAGGAGGAGGAGGAGGAGGAGGAGGAGGATGGAATCATCTTCACATGTCCTAGATTACTGGAAAAAAGACAATTAGTGTTCCTTGAAGTCTAAATGACAATATATCTCCACATTTTTATTCTTTACATCCTCTTTTTCTCTTCTGTAACACGAACTGCAGTAATTTTTTTTACTGTTGTACAGTGGAAGTTAGATTATGTTTATATATATATATATAATATAATGTTGAATGTGTGTGTGTGTGTGAGTGTGTGTGTGTGTGTGTGTGTGTGTGTGTGTGTGTGTGTGTGGTAACGAATAGGCTCCTATATGGTTTACTATTTTAAAAAACTGATCATATATAATGATAGAAGATATATCGAAACACAGGAATGGGTATGTTTGATTTGGCAGAACGGTTGTTCATTAAAATTGTGGGGTCTGCGTTCGCGTCTGGTCCACAAAGTATGGAAATAAAAAAATTAAAAATAAAAAAAAAAAACGTTTACAAGTGTTTTTGATATAGATGTACATAATAATACCTTGATAAGTATGTTTTAACTTAAATAGGGATAGTATAATAAAATTGTGGGGTCTGCGTTCGCGCCTGGCCTCCATGGAATGGAAATAGCACAAACTTTAATAAAAAAAACTTTTTATGTCTATCTGCGTAAGTATACTTTGATAATTATGCTTCAGTTTGAAGAAATATGGTATAATATAATTATGAGGTGTTCGTTCGCGCCTGACCTCCATAGAATCGAAATATGTCACAAAGTTTAACAAGGTTTTTTAATATAGATCCACAGAATATTGTGATAAGTGTTTCAGTGTGAACAGGTATGGTATAATAAATTATGGGGTTTATCTATTTTATTTTTACATTCATCATATTTTGCTTTGGTTTTGATACCTCCAAATTCAACCCAAATTTACAACACTTCCTTTTCATAACCTATCATACTTTCATAAATCAGACTTTTTCTGTAGGCTGTTTTTTGAACCCAGTCAACGACGGGTACTTTTGCTAGTATATATATATATATATATATATATATATATATATATATATATATATATATATATATATATATATATATATATATATATATTCAGTTCAGATTACTATGTTAGCTGTATTTAAATAAGAAAAACATTTCTCCCAATGCGCCATGGCTTATCAGGATCGAACGGTCATTCCAGGTCAGGGGTTAATAAGAATCCTTGTTGCGTGTCTCTATCTCCCCTTCTCTCTCCATTTTTTTTTATCTATGAATCTATCTATCTATCTATGAATCTATCTATGAATCTATCTATCTATGAATTTATCTATGAATCTATCTATCTATGAATCTATCTATCTATGAATCTATCTATGAATCTACCTATCTATCTATGAATCTATCTATGAATCTATCTATCTATGAATCTATTTATCTATGAATCTATCTATCTATGAATATATCTATGAATCTGTCTATCTATGAATCTATCTATCTATGAATCTATCTATCTATGAATCTATCTATGAATCTATCTATGAATCTATCTATCTATGACTCTTTCAATCTATGAATCTATCTATGAATCTATCTATCTATGAATCTATCTATCTATCTATGAATCTATCTATGAATCTATCTATCTATGACTCTTTCAATCTATGAATCTATCTATCTATAAATCTATCTATCTATGAATCTATCTATGAATCTATTTATCTGTGAATCTATCTATCTATGAATCTATCTATGAATCTATCTATCTATGAATCTATCTATGAATCTATCTATGAATCTTTCTATCTATGATTCTATCTATCTAGGAATCTATCTATGAATCTATCTATCTATGAATTTATCTATCTATGAATCTATCTATGAATCTATCTATCTATGAATCTATCTATGAATTTATCTATCTATGAATCTAATTATGAATCTATCTATCTATGAATCTATCTATGAATCTATCTATCTATAAATCTATCTATCTATGAATCTATCTATGAATTTATCTATCTATGAATCTATCTATGGATCTATCTATCTATGAATCTGTCTATGAATTTATCTATCTATGAATCTATCTATGAATCTATCTATCTCTCTATGAATCTATCTATCTATGAATCTATGAATCTATCTATCTATGAATCTATCTATGAATCTATCTATCTATGAATCTATCTATGAATCTATCTATCTATGAATCTATCTATCTATGAATATATCTTTCTATGAATCTATCTACGAATCTATCTATCTATGAATATATCTATAGATCTATCTATCTATGAATTTATCTATCTATGAATCTATATATGAATCTATCTATCTATGTATCTATCTATGAATCTATGGATCTATCTATCTATGACTCTATCTATGAATCTATCTATGAATCTATCTATGAATCTATCTATCTATGAATCTATCTATGAATCTATCTATGAATCTATCTATCTATGAATCTAATCTATCTATGAATCTATCTATGAATCTATCTATCTATGAATTTATCTATCTATGAATCTATATATGAATCTAATCTATCTATGAATCAATCTATGAATCTATCTATCTATGGATCTATCTATCTATGAATCTATCTATCTATGAATCTATCTATCTATGAATCTATCTATGAATCTATCTATGAATCTATCTATCTATGAATCTAATCTATCTATGAATCTATCTATGAATCTATCTATCTATGAATTTATCTATCTATGAATCTATATATGAATCTAATCTATCTATGAATCAATCTATGAATCTATCTATCTATGGATCTATCTATCTATGAATCTATCTATCTATGAATCTATCTATGAATCTATCTATCTATGAATCTATCTATGAATTTATCTATGAATCTATCTATCTATGAATCTATCTATGGATCTATCTATCTATGAATTTATCTATCTATGGATCTATATATGAATCTATCTATCTATGAATCTATCTATTAATCTATCTATCTATGAATCTATATATGAATTTATCTATCTATGGATCTATATATGAATCTATCTATCTATGAATCTATCTATTAATCTATCTATCTATGAATCAATCTATCTATGAATCTATCTATGAATCTATCTATGAATCTATCCATCTATGAATCTATCTATGAATCCATCTATGAATCTATCTATCTATGAATCTTTCTATGAATATAATCTATCTATGAATCTATCTATGAATCTATCTATCTATGAATCCATCTATGAATTTATCTATATGAATCTATCTATGAATCTATCTATGAATCTATCTATCTATGAATCTATCTATGAATCTATCTATCTATGGATCTATCTATCTATGAATCTATCTATCTATGAATCTAACTATGAATCTATCTATCTATGAATCTATCTATGAATTTATCTATGAATCTATCTATCTATGAATCTATCTATGGATCTATCTATCTTTTAATTTATCTATGAATCTATCTATGAATCTATCTATCTATGAATCTATCTATGGATCTATCTATCTATGAATTTATCTATCTATGAATCTATATATGAATCTATCTATCTATGAATCTATCTATGAATCTATCTATCTATGAATCTATCTATCTATGAATCTATCTATGAATTTATCTATATGAATCTATCTATGAATCTATCTATGAATCTATCCATCTATGAATCTATCTATGAATCTATCTATCTATGAATCTTTCTATGAATCTAATACATCTATGAATCTATCTATCTATGAATCCATCTATGAATTTATCTATATGAATCTATCTATGAATCTATCTATGAATCTATCTATCTATGAATCTATCTATGAATCTATCTATCTATGAATCTATCTATAAATCTAATCTATCTATGAATCTATCTATGAATCTATCTATGAATGTATCTATATATGAATCTATCTATGAATCTATCTATTTATGAATCTATCTATGAATCTATCTATCTATGAATCTATCTATGAATCTAATCTATCTATCAATCTATCTATGAATCTATCTATCTATGAATCTATCTATGAATCTAATCTATTTATGAATCTATCTATCTATGAATCCATCTATGCATTTATCTATATGAATCTATCTATGAATCTATCTATGAATCTATCTATCTATGAATCTATCTATGAATCTAATCTATCCATGAATCTATCTATAAATCTATCTATGAATTTATCTATATATGAATCTATCTATGAATCTATTTATCTATGAATCTATCTATGAATCTATCTATCTATGAATTTATCTATCTATGAATTTATCTATCTATGAATTTATCTATCTATGAATTTATCTATGAATCTATCTATCTATGAATCTATCTATGAATCTATCTATGAATCTATCTATCTATGAATCTATCTATCTATGAATCTATCTATGAATTTATCTATCTATGAATCTATCTATCTATCTATGAATCTATCTATCTATGAATCTATCTTTGAATTTATCTATCTATGAATCTATCTATGAATCTATCTATCTATGAATCTATCTATAAATCTATCTATCTATGAATCTATCTATGAATTTATCTATCTATGAATCTATCTATGAAACTATCTATCTATCTATCTATCTATGAATCTATCTCTGAATCTATCTATGAATCTATCTATCTATGAATCTATCTATGAATTTATCTATCTATGAATCTATCTATGAATCTATCTATCTATGAATCTATCTATGAATCTATCTATCTATGAATCTATCTATCTATGAATCTATCTATGAATCTATCTATCTATGAATCTATCTATGGATCTATCTATCTATTAATTTATCTATCTGTGAATCTATATATGAATCTATCTATCTATCTATGAATCTATCTATGAATCTATCTATCTATGAATCTATCTATGAATCTATCTATGAATCTATCTATCTATGAATCTATCTATCTATGAATCCATCTACGAATCTATCTATGAATCTAATCTATCTATGAATCTATCTATGAATCTATCTATCTATGAATCTATCTATCTATGAATCTATCTATGGATCTATCTATTTATGAATCTATCTATGAATTTATCTATCTATGAATCTATATATGAAGCTATCTATCTATGAATCTATCTATGAATCTATCTATCTATGGATCTATCTATCTATGAATCTATCTATCTATGAATCTATCTATGAATCTATCTATTTATGAATCTATCTATGAATTTATCTATGAATCTATCTATCTATGAATCTATCTATGGATCTATCTATCTATGAATTTATCTATGAATCTATCTATGAATTTATCTATATGAATCTATCTATGAAGCTATCTATGAAGCTATCTATCTATGAATCTATCTATGAATCTATCTATGAATCTATCTATCTATGAATCCATCTATGAATTTATCTATCTATGAATCTATCTATGAATTTATCTATCTATGAATCTATCTATGAATCTATCTATCTATGAATCTATCTATGAATCTATCTATGAATCTATCTATCTATGAATCTATCTATGAATCTATCTATGAATCTATCAATCTATGAATCTATCTATGAATCTATCTATCTATGAATCTATCTATGAATCTATCTATCTATGAATATATCTATGAATCTAATCTATCTATGAATCTATCTATCTATGAATCCATCTATGAATTTATCTATATGAATCTATCTATGAATCTATCTATGAATCTATCTATCTATCAATCTATCTATGAATCTATCTATCTATGAATCTATCTATGAATCTATCTATCTATGAATTTATCTATCTATGAATTTATCTATCTATGAATTTATCTATCTATGAATTTATCTATGAATCTATCTATCTATGAATCTATCTATGAATCTATCTATTTATGAATCTATCTATCTATGTATCTATCTATGAATCTATCTATCTATGAATCTATCTATCTATGTATCTATCTATGAATCTATCTATCTATGAATCTATCTATGAATTTATCTATGAATCTATCTATCTATGAATCTATCTATGAATTCATCTATATATGAATTTATCTATGAATCTATCTATGAATCTATCTATGAATCTATCTATGAATCTCTCTATCTATGAATCTATCTATCTATGAATCTATCTATGAATTTATCTATCTATGAATCTATCTATGAAACTATCTATCTATCTATCTATCTATGAATCTATCTCTGAATCTATCTATGAATCTATCTATCTATGAATCTATCTATGAATTTATCTATCTATGAATCTATCTATGAATCTATCTATCTATGAATCTATCTATGAATCTATCTATCTATGAATCTATCTATCTATGAATCTATCTATGAATCTATCTATCTATGAATCTATCTATGGATCTATCTATCTATTAATTTATCTATCTGTGAATCTATATATGAATCTATCTATCTATCTATGAATCTATCTATGAATCTATCTATCTATGAATCTATCTATCTATGAATCTATCTATGAATCTATCTATGAATCTATCTATCTATGAATCTATCTATGAATCTATCTATCTATGAATCTATCTATCTATGAATCTATCTACGAATCTATCTATGAATCTAATCTATCTATGAATCTATCTATGAATCTATCTATCTATGAATCTATCTATCTATGAATCTATCTATGGATCTATCTATTTATGAATCTATCTATGAATTTATCTATCTATGAATCTATATATGAAGCTATCTATCTATGAATCTATCTATGAATCTATCTATCTATGGATCTATCTATCTATGAATCTATCTATCTATGAATCTATCTATGAATCTATCTATTTATGAATCTATCTATGAATTTATCTATGAATCTATCTATCTATGAATCTATCTATGGATCTATCTATCTATGAATTTATCTATGAATCTATCTATGAATCTATCTATGGATCTATCTATCTATGAATTTATCTATGAATCTATCTATCTATGAATCTATCTATGGATCTATCTATCTATGAATTTATCTATGAATCTATCTATGAATCTATCTATGGATCTATCTATCTATGAATTTATCTATCTATGAATCTATCTATGAATTTATCTATATGAATCTATCTATGAAGCTATCTATGAAGCTATCTATCTATGAATCTATCTATGAATCTATCTATGAATCTATCTATCTATGAATCCATCTATGAATTTATCTATCTATGAATCTATCTATGAATTTATCTATCTATGAATCTATCTATGAATCTATCTATCTATGAATCTATCTATGAATCTATCTATGAATCTATCTATCTATGAATCTATCTATGAATCTATCTATGAATCTATCAATCTATGAATCTATCTATGAATCTATCTATCTATGAATCTATCTATGAATCTATCTATCTATGAATATATCTATGAATCTAATCTATCTATGAATCTATCTATCTATGAATCCATCTATGAATTTATCTATATGAATCTATCTATGAATCTATCTATGAATCTATCTATCTATCAATCTATCTATGAATCTATCTATCTATGAATCTATCTATGAATCTAATCTATCTATGAATCTATCTATGAATCTATCTATGAATTTATCTATATATGAATATATCTATGAATCTATCTATCTATGAATCTATCTATGAATCTATCTATCTATGAATTTATCTATCTATGAATTTATCTATGAATCTATCTATCTATGAATCCATCTATGAATCTATCTATCTATGAATTTATGTATATATGAATTTATCTATGAATCTATCTATCTATGAATCTATCTATGAGTCTATCTTTCTATGAATCTATCTATGAATCTATCTATCTATGAATCTATCTATGAATCTATCTATGAATCTATCTATCTATTAATCCATCTATGAATTTATCTATATATGAATTTATCTATGAATCTATCTATCTATGAATCTATCTATGAATCTATCTATCTATGAATCTATCTATGAATCTATCTATCTATGAATCTATCTATGAATCTATCTATCCGTTCACTTAACAAAAATACAAAATAATAAATTTTGTAACACCCGAATACAAAAAGTAAAATGTGTATCATTTGAATCATTAGAATTATTATTTTCAGTTTGGTTGTTATTTCCACAACGTTTTCACCGATGTAACTTCTCAGTCTCCTGAAGGTGCATCTTTTGATATAAGGATTGATAAGTTTGATTATTTGTATCGTTTAACTACTGTTCTCGTCTTGAGTGTTATTCTCATAATGTTTCGGTCGATGTAACCTCCGATCTTCTTCAAGTACATCTTTTGAAATAAAGATTAATAATTTGTATTATTTGTTCCATTCAGGCCACTGTTCTCATCTTGTTTGACACTTTCACAACGTTTCGGTCAATCTAATCTCTAACCTTCTTCAGGTGAATCATTTTTGAACTTTGGAAAATTCGTATCCACTCGGAAATCTATGTAGAATTTCGAACTGAACCTGCTTACTTAATCAATGATGGTAGATTGTTCTCGCTCTATCAGCCATGGCCGGTTAGAAGTGATAATTAATTTGTATGTTATTCTTAGTTATTATTACTTTTAATCATTGAGTTATTTTTACTTCTGAAAGATTGGCGTTTAGAACTGATTGTTAATCAACGCCTTTAACCGTTGCGCCACAGGTCCACACGGATCCATCACGTCACAGGTCACGCTTAAGTTTGAAATAATATTTTTATTGCTAAATCACAGATTGAATGGGCATAAAACTCTAGCAAGAATGAACTTTAACATTTCCTTTTCTTTTTCAGAGAGTAGCCTCTGTTAGATTGTTTTGACGAAGAAAGACTCTCCCCCTCTCTCTCTCCCACCCTCTCTCTCTCTCTCTCTCTCTCTCTCTCTCTCTCTCTCTCTCTCTCTGCCAGGTCATCTTGACTACGAGCAAGACTATCCTCCGTTGGCAGATATACGGATATATGGCTCGGAGAGTTTCGGCATCCAACCAACTTTTTGTCTTTATTTTATTCCTTTCTTTACTGTTTAAACATCCGGCAACCAACACCTAACGGTGTACGTCACTTAAATACATATATTGTTGTTTATAGAACGACGTCGTTTTCCTTATAGTTGGACAGCCCATGCGAAAACCAAGGCTTTATAATAGTAGTTATTTACGTCCTCTTCAGAAGCTTAGACACAAGGTCAAGTGTGGGTTTGATCAAAGTGTTTATGTAGAATGAACTGAATTCGAACTTGGCACATCCAGATTTTCAGTCCGTGTCGTTAATCATTAGCCACTGTCCTATGAGAATATTCGTTCTTGTCTGTTGTCTAAACACACACACACACACACACACACACAAACACACACACACACACACACACATACACACAGAATAAGAGAGAACTTGGGTGTCTACTAGACACTATCCTGGAGTATTAAGGTCTCTTTGTACAGAGATTTGTCAGAACAACCTGGCATGAGAACACAAGTAAACCCGGACCACACATAGTATTCGCTGCCCAAATAAGATCTCACCACTATGGTTAACTCATAATAGCTTTTACGAGGAATGATGCACCTTCTCCAAGTGATGTTACTTCAAGTAACAACACGAAACTGGATATTCTACCAGACCTTGGAATCCAGTAAGACCAAGAGACCAAAATGAAAGATATACTACAACGTATGAAAATGGTTAATTGAGGAGAGGAAAATTATGTTCTCAATTTCTTTGCTAACTCAGTGTTTGATAGATTAATAAATCATTCGAATATCTATGTATAGAGTTCAAGTGTTAGCCCCCGGGTAGTGGGCCCTTGATATATGAGAACTTCGACTGAAGTAAAATAAAACAAAAAAGGGAGAACAAGAAAACGAAAGAAGTGCCATTTATCCGAGGCAGATTGAACCGGCTTTTTCTCAAGGAGGACATTTCTAGGAATATCAGAATCACAAACGGTTCCCAGTCAGGGGAGATGACGACGTTAGGTTTTTGCAGTGCTTGCCGGAAGGCGTCGACGTACTGTTATATATAGCGCCTGGTATCCCCACTAATATTAACCCATCTGGTACTGAACAGGCTCACCATTGCTTAACTCAAGCGATGTAACGAGGACTGGTGTGTTAACGCGATTATGCCGTATATTTTATACGGAATAATCAAAGAAAGAAAGAGGTAAGGAGAAAAAGAAAGCGGAAGAGAGATGTAAAGCGAGGAGGTGGAAAAAGAGGGGAGACAGAAAAATACAGAAACAATTAGAGAGAGAAGTAGTTAAGAGGAAGAAAGGAACATTGATAAAGATACGGGAGCGGGGGAGGGAGAGGAAGTGAGAGAGAGAGAGAGAGAGAGAGAGAGAGAGAGAGAGTGGGTATGAGAATGAGTTATAGTTATGCTAAGCTTAAACACTATCGTCCAAGGGACAAAGTTTCTTATAAGTTATTATAATGAAGGTGCATATATCTAAAGTTAAATATAGTTAAGTAATTGGATAGCGACATTATTAAAATATAGACAAGCTATCATCATCATCATCATCATCATCATCATCATCATCGGTTAAACGTCTGTTTTACATGCTGGCATGTGTTGAACAAGAAACTGAAACGCTGCACCCGTGGAAATGACACAGAGTTAAGATATCATAACGAGTATGTTAGATAGGTAGTCATTAAGTGAGTATGTAGGTCAATCGTAACAAAGGTATTAATATACATCAATGTACTGTATCGTTTTGTTAATGGCAAGTGCTCGACTGAGCTCCAATCAATGTTCATAGCAGAACCCGCATAGCTAAAACCACATGGACGCATTTTTCTCTTTCTCTTTCTCTCTCTCTCTCTCTCTCTCTCTCTCTCTACCCTTCTCTTTCCCCCTCTCTCTCACACCGTCTCTCTCTTTATCTCTCTCTCTTTCTCTCTCTCTCTACCCCTTTCTTTCCCTCTTTCCCACTCTCTCTATCTCTCTCTTACTCTCTCTCTCTCTCTCTCTCTCTCTCTTTCTCTCTTCGCCAAAAACATAAACGGAACTTCTTTCTTAGATCATTTGACTTTTGGAGCAAAATACCACGAGGCTGCTCCCGACCGGACTACAACTTTATCATCTTCAAGTTTAATGTATACAAATAATTGTTGAGCCATGTTTTCCTTGGCCTTTCCATGCGAACTGAACTGGCTACCTCAGCTATCCTACATCTACTAATCTTGTAAAAGAAATACACACACATATCATCAGATAGCGCCAAACTCGATTTATCTCCCTTGTCGGGACACCAGGTGCCGTCCTGAGCCATCTTATAAAAAGGGATGCATAGACTTGTTCTCTCAACTTGCTACAGATAATATCAGCCTATCCTCTCTGCCCCCCCCCCCTATACGGGCTGATATAACCATGTGCTCACAACCACAAGAAGTTAATATCCTGGTACATCAGGACTATTCTACACTCACATGCATGCATATACAGTGACCAGACTTTCTACTATAGAGATTACCATTGGAACCTTTGTCTCAACGTGCGTGCACACACAGACAAACTTTTTTGTCTCTATCTACACACATACGTGCACAAACATAAGTACGTACACACACGCATACATCATTCCATACACACTATTTTTATGTTTTAATGAACAATGTTTCATAGCCAGTTTCACATAGAATAACTGTTTCATTATATTATATTAACTTCTAATAACTTTGCTTTCTTTTTGGTACTTGTTTGTCTTGTGAACGCACATAGATACACACACTGGTCCTGGATATGACCTTAATCTATATCCAGTGGTGAGGCCCCAGCTTGCGGGCTTTGGGGAGTGTGGAGCCACCTTTTAATTGCCATTGCTCCCAAGTCCACTCTTATCCGGAGTGGTAGTACCTGTTAGGGTCCAAACTATGGGTTAAATAGAAACTGACTTGAAAACAACAAAAATAATTTTTCTTCAAAATCTTTGGATTCGGCATTAAATAACCTGAAAAGGGTTGACATGCCGTAAAACAAAACCAACCAACCAACATACACACACATATATATCTATACTCCTGTAAATTTGTGTATTGATATTCATATTAAAAACACTTTTTTCTATTCATTTAAAAAGAAAATACAACTTTGTTATATATGGATCGTATAATTGCATTTATTTGCAAAAGATCTAGCTAATTTGCATATTCTTTTAAACATTCATCTAATGAGTTCAGTATTAGTTTGTTTTTTGTCAGATTCCGACGCGTATGTCGGAAGTTTTTAGCAGACATAACCCCCCCCCCACACACACACACACATTTTGCCTTTTATATATTAGACTAGTGGGAGTATCCGGCGTTGTCCGGCTGTGTGGGGGGTGTAGTAAGGACACCCGAGGGGGGATTAAAAGGTGTTAAAAAAAAGTGGTATAGTAGCGGGGTTTCCTGACGTTGCTTGGGTCGAGTAAAGAACACTGGAGAGGGGGTTAAAAAAATAAATTGCTAGTAGCGAGGAGGGGGGGGGGCTAACAACAGTAGGCAGTTTGGCCGGAGGAGAAAAAATTGTTAGTAAGCAGGCAGGCTTGAATCCGTAACGCAAAGGAAGAAAGAAAAAAATGTGACGTCTTTGCCAATGACTCCACAGTCCGACCGGAAGTCCGGAACGTTGAAAGTAAGCGAAGTCAATTCAATCTATACAATGACTTGAAAAAATGGCGACGCAAAAAACCGACCCCTCCTTGTAAAAAGCTGTCCAGTTTAGGGTGAAGGAATTAAAGTTTTAGGCCAATTTTTCGATATTTGTCTTCCGAAGTGTCGAACTTTAAAACGATACCGATCCCGTGAAAATCAGTCGCTTCTGTCGAAAGTTTTCGCAAGACACACACACGCGCTCGTGCATTTTTTCCTTTTTATATAATACTAGCGGGGGTAACCGGCGTTGCGCGGGTGTGTGGAGGTGTAGTAAGGACACCCGGGGTGGAATTAAAAGTTTTGTTTTTTTTTAAGTAGTATAGTTGCGAGGTTTCCCAGCGTTGCATGGGTCGAGTAAGGTTGTTGCATAAGTTCCCGCCGTTTCAAAAACATTTTGCTCTAAAACGTTTCGATATTTGCCAAAGTGTTATATATCATAGCCCTATTCTGTTCTACAAGATAATGGTCATCGTTTTTTGTTCAAAATGTTTTTAGGCGAATTTCTCGATATTTGTCGTCCGAAGGGTCGAGCTTTAAAACGATTGCGATCTCGTGAGGATCCGTCGCCTCTGTCGAAAGTTTTTGCTAGACATACAACCCCCCCCCCACACACATACATTTGTCCTTTTATATACAAGAAAATTAAGGTTTTAATCCCATTCAACGGACTATCTCCTGGCACGTTAAAGGCTAGACCTGCGATTGTCAATTTCACTTCTACGACCCACTAACTAAACAGCGTCTGCAAAAAGGACGACCCATTGCTGAGTTGATATAAAGAGGACACCACTGCAAGCATCCATTTCAGATGAAAAAGCTGCCATTTATCTTAACCTAGTATGTCCAATCACTAAGAAAGCAAGTGAAGCATGCATGGTCCTCCGTGAGTGCACAGTGAACGAAGCATAAAAAATGACTAAGTTCAGCATTTGCACTCCTTCCTCCATTTAGCCCCAAATGTTCCTAGGGGCCGTCCAATCCTGGTTAAAAATAACAAACGGCGCAATTTTAGGCCTTAACATATGTAAATTTGAGTTCTGCACCATGCAAAAAAAAAAAAAAAAAAATGACTAAGACCATCATTTGTCCTACCCCCATTTAGTCCCAAAACTCCGCAAAACCTTAACATTTTTGTAAATTTGAGTTCAGCACCATACAAAACTGCTAAATAGACATACACAGAAAAGTTTGGACAACTATGGTAAAGTAGTCCCAAAAATGGAGTGTTTTTATTAGCCCTAAAAGAGCCCGTGGGGCACACCCAAGAGTTATCACGAAGTATAGACAAACAAAATTATATAGAAATCAGAAATCTAAGGCATCAATTTTTTTAATAAGCACAAAAATGTCAATTTTAGCCATTTTAACCCGAAAGGCATCCCTAAGGGGGCAACTGGAGTTTTACCGGAATATCCGTTCTGTTACTTTTTTACTCATATCATGTTTAATGTTTGTGCAAAATTTCAAAAGAATTCCAAGGTGTAGTTATTGAGAAAAGTGCGGACAGACGAACGGACGAACGGACGAAGGCGAATTTACAGGTAAACCCTCCTTTTGTTGGTGAACCAAAATTCTTATTCACTTTATAACTGATTTATACAAACCATAGATGTTTATGTGTCAGGTTGTTGCATAAGTTCCTGTCGGTTCAAAAGAAATTTGTTCTAAAACGTTTTGATATTTGCCAAAGTTTTATATATCATTAGAAAGCACGTATTCTGTTCTGCAAGATCATGGTCATCGTTTTTTTTGTTGTTTTTTTTTGTTTTGTTTTTTTTGCTCATATAATTTGTTCTCGTTTTTCAGAACTCTCAAATGGATTGTTAAGTAGATAAAAACTCAGATTTTCGACACCTTTTTTTTTCGCCTTTAATCGAGGTCAAAAAGCGAGTGAAGTAACCAAGGATATTTGTGCCATATATGGAGAAAACGCTATAGCTGAGAGAACTGTTCGAGATTGTTTTCCAGATTCAAACACGGTAATTTTTACCTCAATGGCTTTTCTTGTTCTGAAAGACCAATCAAGATAGACGAAGACCAACTCAGGGTTCTATTGAAGGAAGATGGTTATCAGATGTGTAGAGAATACGGTGAAAAGATGAAGTGTGATTTTGCAACAATTTCACGTCACCTTCAGTAGGATTCACACAAAAACTTGGAGCTTGGGTCCCACACGAACTTACTTTTGCTGTTAAAATTCTTTGATTTTCTTTGAAAAAAATGGCGAAAACTTATGCAACAACCTAGCAAAAATCTTTGGCAAATTGCAAAAAAACAATATCAGTATTATCCCCATTGTCTGTTATACTCATAACACATTCTTCCATCGCAAGTCAATTTGTAAGACAAACATATAATTATATATTTGTATATTTTTCATGTTTATTTCTTCTATATTTTGAAAGGTTAAAAAATTTACAAAACTTCATATATATATATATATATATATATATATATATATATTTGAAATATTGTTAATTTCAATGTACACCGTTTTCATTTAACGGATTGAGACTGTTATGAATTTTGGTTTGCACGGTACCCAAGATTAGCGACCTGTAACAACTGGGGGATGCAATTTCTTTTCCCCAAACGAACGCACCGGGTTTATCATGTACAAAATAAACTTTTTGTTTGTAACATCGGATGGAAATCACATCCGACGAGTTGATGAGAAAGAAAATTTTGATGGAAACATAAAACATCAAATTTTCATCCTATTAAGGAAACAGCTGTAATGAAGTGATTCAGGACGAAAGAAACAAGAGTTATATAAAAGAAAACTGTAAGTCTTTGAATTTCAGCAATATATATATATATATATATATATATATATATATATATATATATATATATATATATAAGAAAACTGTAAGTCTTTGAATTTCAACAATATATATGTATATGCTGTCGTGTGTGTGTGTGTGTGTGTGTGTGTGTGTGTGTGTGTGTGTGTGTGTGTGTGTGTGTGTGTGTGACTAAGCGACATAAGTTTTTAGCCTGGGAAAAAAGTCCACGTGATCACGCATCAAAAATGTCACATTAACTCTCCAGCGATATTAATTTATCGCCGTCTTTCCATCAAAGCCTCTCATCAAAATGCCATTTCCGAAAGCGTTTCTAAGCAATGTCCTTCACCATGGCCGGTAGGGTGGGAGCGTGCAGTACTGGAAGAGTATGGGATCATATGGTCAGACAGAAGAACGCAAGAGACAATAGCAGATGCCAGCATTCTTATCGCAATCGTTTTGTTTTATTGGCCTGTTTGCTGACATACTCACTACTCCTTGTGAATTATTTAATACCAATGTGCTTGTTTCTTCTCATGAAATGACAATGGTGATATCTCATTTCCTTCTAATTGCTTATATGATGAGACAACTCAGCCGATAGAATGTCACTTGGTCTGTATCCACAAATATAAGGTGATCCGTAAAAAAGTGCTCCTCCAAATGCCATTATAGAAATCGCTAATAAAATTCACATTCTTTTTCAAAATCCACCCATATTTTGCTGTTAAATTCATAAATGTACAACAGTCTTTGCTTTATATCTATTCAGTGATATATATGGGCGCACTTTGGTGATCATCTCATCAGAAGTTGGGGTGAAGCTGAATAAATGAGATTCGTATTCATCCGGTCCTGAACCTCAAGATTTTTTGCTCTATGAGGCAATATTAAAGATTGTGTCTATTAACCCCATCCCTAAATATTCTGGAACAGAAGAGGGTCATTACAGCAAGGTGGAAAGAGAGAAGTGTTCCAGACCTACTGACAACTTTCACGTCAAATAATTAATAAAACATGTGAAAAACACTTTAAGAAGAGTTAAAAACATATTGAATTTTCAAAAAGGAAACAAATTAAGTGGGTTGTCCTTAATCCGCGGAGTTTCGAAAGAAATACTTTCCTTCTCATCAGAGGGTAGGAATTAGCAAAATGCGGAATCGGATTTTGCTTGCGAAGTATTTAGTGAAACTACAAGGAAGCCATGGATGATACTTGGTAAAAAAAATAGTGAAGCAGAGGGAATGGGGGAAAAAGAAAAAGAAAAAAGAATGAATGGTCAAAGGTTGTTTGTCATGAAATACTGCACTGATCATTCCCCAAAGGGTGAATCACTAGTGTCTGTAATTATTTAATAATTATTATAGTAAATAATTATATATATATATATATATATATATATATAATTTAAAGGAGATTAGAATAATAGTCTAAAGAGCTAAGTGTATTTTAATGTAATAGTGAAATTACTAGTTTAATTAAAATACAGGAAATGCTCGTTGTAATTTAGATATATAATAAGCTCGATAGTTAAATGTCCTAGAGCTAATTCAATATTAAGTAATGTGATTTATAATTTAAAAGTTTTAAAATTTTTTAAATTTAAAAATCAAAATTTAATTAAATTAAAAATCAGTTTCATAAGAAGGAACAACAACAAAGTCAATTATCTGTACGATATTTAGGGATGGGGTTAATAGACACAATCTTTAATATTGCCTCATAGAGCAAAAAATCTTGAGGTTCAGGACCGGATGAATACGAATCTCATTTATTCAGCTTCACCCCAACTTCTGATGAGATGATCACCAAAGTGCGCCCATATATATCACTGAATAGATATAAAGCAAAGACTGTTGTACATTTATGAATGTAACAGCAAAATATGGGTGGATTTTGAAAAAGAATGTGAATTTTATTAACGATTTCTATAATGGCATTTGGAGCAGCACTTTTTTACGGATCACCTTATATTTGTGGATACAGACCAAGTGATATTCTATCGGCTGAGTTGTCTCATCATATAAGCAATTAGAAGGAAATGAGATATCACCATTGTCATTTCATGAGAAGAAACAAGCACATTGGTATTAAATAATTCACAAGGAGTAGTGAGTATGTCAGCAAACAGGCCAATAAAACAAAACGATTGTGATAAGAATGCTGGCATCTGCTATTGTCTCTTGCGTTCTTCTGTCTGACCATATGATCCCATACTCTTCCAGTACTGCACTGGATCCTGCTTCCAAACCCAGGGTAGGCCAGCGGCCACCTGATTACACAAAGGGATCACATCCAGGTACACTTTAGTATTGATTTTTAAAGCCGATTGCGAAGATGAGGTGGCATAATGTGGTCCATTTTTGCAATCACACCAAAGATCATAACCGTGGGTCGTCCGATGCGCTGAGTCGTGCTCTCAATTTGCATTTTGAGGGTGTGGTAATGGTTCTGTTGTTTTAAATAGAATTGGTAGAGACCATGAGTGGTACAGAGGCGCATCTCTAATCTCGCTCGTTAAATATTATGTCACTTCACTTTCAGACATGGTAGAAGGCTTTTATCGTTCTTTGAATTTGTACACAACTGGCCAACTAGTAGAGGCCTGCAAAAAAACAAAAAAACAAAAAGCAAAACAGAAAACCGGTTTTTATCAAACGGAAATGGAATCATCTCGTCTTTTCTAGGGCGACAATCTTATCATTCATCCCTATACATGTATATTAAAAGAGTAAATAAGTAAATATTAATAGTATAAAATAATGATAATCATTATAAACTTAATGGCGCTCACTAAAAAGGAAAAGAAAAAAGAGATAAAAAGGAAAGACAGGAAAAAAGAGGAGATAAAAAATTAGGAATTGAGAAAAAAGAAAAAAAAACACGCAAATGGCGTAGAAATTTTCAGGGTGGTATCTGGAAAAAGCATTTCATGCACTGGGAGAGGTGGATCCTCGGTCTTCTTTTAACCATCCATCTAGGAGAACGGATTCTCTGATGTAAAAACCTGAGGTCTACTGTCTGCTCTGTCTTTTAGCAGCCATTGCAGCGACTAAGATTAGCAGTTGCACCAAAAAGTTTGATTAATTTGCACAAATCCTTCATCACTATACACAAATCATATGCGTAGATGTTCGAGCAACATACGTCGAAATCGACGGGAGTATCATCATATACGTAATACGGAGATAAATATCTAAATACGTATAAAGTGGGGAAATCCATACGTAAAATAAGAAGTAAAGAAAAAAGGAGAAACTATAATCATTTCTTTTAATGCATATTAGGTTGTTTTATTATTATTATTATATATATATATATATATATATATATATATATATATATATATATATATATATAATACAAATATACAAAATACATCGGACTGTAACTGTAGAAGAAAAAATAAATGTCCCCTACAAGGCTCATGTAAAATTAAAAATGTTATCTATAGCTGCACAGTATCAAAAACTCCAAATCTACAAGAACCTATTAACAGCCATAACTCAACTACCGGATTAAATAATAACACCAACTTAAATCAATCTACCGATCAATTACTAATCAACCCACCACATAATAATCCAACAATAGACCTAACGGAAAATAATCACAATAATCAAGAGGTAATATATATTGGTTCCACATCTGGCCTAATAAAACATAGAATTTCAACGCACAAACATTCTTTTAAAAATAACTCTCTATCAAACCAAACTACTCTATCCAACTATATTTGGCAACTAAAAAATAGCAATATTTCTTTCAACTTAAAATGGCAAATAATTGAGACTTGCAAATCATATAAACCAGGAGATAAATTTTGTGCACTATGTACAAAAGAAACCCTAAAAATTTTAAAATATGAAGATATAAAAAGTACAACCAAACTATTAAATTCAAGACACGAGCTTGTGACATGTAATCATAAACGTTGGTTTAAATTTAATAAATATAAACCCCATTAAATCATTAAAAATTACTCATTAGTAAAAATAGATTACAATTATTTTTTTAAAATAAATTAAGTTAGACCAATTACCTCCCTTAGACCCGTAAATCAAATAATAAATAAAGTCAATAACACATGACAATTATCTCCCCTTAAAAACTTGCAAAATAAATATTCTCTCTATATATATAAACTGTAGCGTCTTTAAATCAAAATACGCTAACGGAAACAATTTACTGCACGAGCGTCGCCCTTTTAAAATTCATCATTCAATAAAATAAAAAGCTATAGCAAACATCTAAATGACTACTTTAAACACAGTTCCTGATTTCAAAAAAAGAAAAACTAAAGGGTAACTATCTCTATATATTTTTAAATCAAATTTATTATGTAAATTCAAAAATATATTTTTTTTCTACTCATTTCTATCTCTAACCTATATTAATTTTCTTATAAATTTTAAATCCAAACCTTTTATTTCAATTTTTTCAGATTCCTCTGCCTTACTTTTGATGCTAGGTTTATTTATGGTGTCTTTTAAATTCAATAAAAATCCTCCTAAATTTGCTGATGAAGAGACCCTGCTTACCAAAAAAACTATATATAATTGTTCTACATAACTTCATGTATACCACAAATAAAAAGCACAGATTTCCGAAACGATCGTACAGATAATTGATTTTGTTGTTGTTCCTTCTTATGAAACTGATTTTTAATTTAATTAAAATTTGATTTTTAAATTAAAAAAATTTTTTTTTAATTTTTAAATTGTAAATCACATTACTAAATATTGAATTAGCTCTAGGACATTTAACTATCGAGCTTATTATATATCTAAATTACAACGAGCATTTCCTGTATTTTAATTAAACTAGTAATTTCACTGTTACATTAAAATACACTTAGCTCTTTAGACTATTATTCTAATCTCCTTTAAATTATATATATATATATATATATATATATGTAAAATAAAATATATAAAGATATATTTATGTCATATATATATATATAAAATAATATATATAAGATATATTTATGTCATATATATATATATATATATAATATATATATTATGTCATATATATATATATATATATATATATATATATATATATATAAAATAAAATATATAAAGATATATTTATGTATTGGCAGCAGTTTTAAAAGCATATCTTATTTTTCTTTTATTAATATTATTGAAATTTCCCCCCTTTTCCCTTGTACATATTTGTGAATTATCCCATGGATTTCTGTCTTTGGATTATTTTGGACCATCTTCCAATTATGAGATTTCCTTGGATTTTACTTGTGCAAATGGAAATTCAATTAACTTTCTTGAAGTTATATTTTTGGATTTTACCGTCATTGGATTATTTATCTTTCACCAGTCACGTGTAGTCACCTTTATCTTCACCATATTCCCTCTGCTTCAAATTTTTGTTATCAAGTCAGATCTTTGACTTACTTGTTGTTTCATCAAATACTTTTGTATGCAAAATCCGATCTCGGATTTTGCTAATTCCTACCCTCTGATGAGAAGGAAAGTATTTCTTCGAAAATCCGTGGATTAAGGACTATCCATTAATTTAGTGTTTCCTTTTCAGATTAAATATGTTTTTAACTCTTTTGAAAGTGTTTTTAACATGTTTTATTGACTGTTTGCTCGTATATATATATATATATATATATATATATATATATATATATATATATATATATATATATATATATATATATATATATCTTTATTCGATTGGCAAAATTTTAGAATATTTGTAAAGAAGTGAACCATAGCGAAAATTCAGTCGACTAAAATAAGATGGAAAACGGGGTGAGGAAAAGGAAAAAAAATGGAGGAAGTTACATGTAACAAATGTACAATTCAGTAAAATAAATAAGTCGATTAAAAACAAGATCGTTAAAATACACCCGAAGCGCTTTTCGTTTAGACTAACTTTTCAAGGGTATAAGTCTGAAAATTATTTATTTTATTTATTATTTTATTTTTTTTTTTTTTTTAGAATATTTGGTAGTGGAACGCTGTCTCCGTTTGATAAACTTTGATTTTCTAAGCTACTTTCAGCCAAGGATGTTAAGTGTCGTCATATAAACAATTTACTAATTTCTTAAACCTTTTGATTAAAAATAAATTTGGCGAGCCTTCATTCTCGGATCAGCATAATCAGCATTTAATTTCTCTAAATTCAAATTGTCAGAAGTCGATACGTTTGTGTTGTCTAGGGGACATTTTGAAAGTTACGCTTTTTAATTGATGAGATTAACGTGAAAAAAGAAAAAAGTGTAAATTCTGGAATTTAGAGGGGGCAGTAGATCTTCATTTTTTTTTTTTAGATGTTAAACGACACTGGGTACATCGTAAAAATTACAGTTTCTGTATAGCCGTTTAAAGAATAATAAAAACAAACAAATCAAATCTTTTCAGTTTTTTCGTAAGTATTTCTTTTTGGATATTAAAAAAAAACAATAAAAGCTAAACATTTTTCTATCTACACAGAATTATTTTTTCAAGCTAGAAACTTATTGAGATTATCAGATTATTTTATTTTTTTAGTTTGTTTTTTTTATGTTTCGAAGTTTCTAGAAGCAAATAACTCTAAAAAAAAATTTTTTAAACGGTCGATGTTGGAAATAATATTCAGAAATAAATTAAATTAAATATGTTATCAATATAATTGTTGTTTAAAGTTTATTGAATAACAATTTTAAATAGAAGACTTAAAACAATTCTCTAGCTAGAAAAATTAACGTTATTTAGTAAGATCAATTGGGAAAAACAAAAAATAAAAAGGAAGATGAATTTATGTATATATTTATATTTTATAGAGGGAATTAAACCTGTAGTTTAAAAGAGAAAAATTTATTTTAATATAATCATACTTTAAAAGAACATTGTCCATAGTACTAATAACCTACAGACCACGTCATGCAAAAAACAACAAAAAAAAACACGTAAATTTTCAAGTCTTAAAAAAAAAAAATTGTACTTAGTGATTTACGTGCAGAGTTTGAACCTAAAGACCGTGTTACATTAGTTTAGTTACCAAACCGTGTCTGGAGATCAAACAACCTCGAGGTTGTTCGATCGCCAGACACGGTCTGGTAACTGAAACATAATGTAACTAAACAGAAAAAAAACGGCAATAAAAAATAAAACACATATCTGCTCTACAACAGTATTGAGCACTTTATTCATGTTTTTATTAATTACCATTTTTGATATATATATAATTCCAATTTTGATCTAAACTCATTACATGATATGCTTTCTAGAAACTGCTTAGGCCTAAGAGGTATTGAAGCGAAATTGACATTCAGGGAATTTTACTTAACTGTTGTCTATGGATCACATTTATTGCAAATCTGAAATATTGAATTTTCAACTGAGCGGTTTTGTCTACTATGCACCTTAAAACCCTTTAAATTACTCGAAAACAATATAAATTTGGGTAATAGTAAATTCAAATACCAATGATTAAAATTCATAATGATCGGTTAATTAGTTCGAGAATGAATCCTGAACATATAAATGCATAAACATATAAACATACACGTTATAATATCCGGTATGCGAAAAGGTTCCTCGAGCAAAATTTGATGCAATTCTGACCGCTAGTTTTGGATTCTATAGTTGTTTATTATTTATTTACATTAGCAACAACAGTAATAGTCGTAGTATTAGAAATAAAGATCAAGGCGAATAAACCTCCTCTCTCTTGCAACAAGTTTTGTCTCTTTTCGAGGTATGAAAGTAAAAGGTATTTGTTTTGTTTTGTTTTAGAGGCAGTGAACCAGTGACGTGCAAAGAATTTTTTCAGGGCAGATGCTCAAGTGGAAAAAAAAACGGCAAAAATATAGTAATAGTCGGACTTAGGTTTATAATATATTCCTCTGAAAAGGGCACTTTTAAAACAGGAATAAAATGGGCAGATGCTTTGGAACCCCTAGCACTACCACACCTCTGCTCGACTCTGCAGCGAACTTTGAATTAAAATAAATCACAGAAAACTATTTTTATCATACAAATATGTGGTTTATTCCAATTATACATTTTTGGCATTGAAAATTTAAATACAATTTCGGGTATATGGCCCCGCTGTTCCCGCGTATAGATGTTTAATTTTCACACACTCTACGCATAAAATTAGGTTATTTCCTAATGGTCTATTGTGTCTGGTTTAACAATGTATATGGAACTTTACATATCACTAAAGAAAATAATTGAATCTGGTTAAATCGCATGAATTGAGTGGCCAGCTGATTTCGTGAAATTATTCGTTCAGCAAATGTTTCAAAATGATTTTTTTAATAAATTTACACAATTTTCAAACGCTGCTTGGATGTTATTTATTTCATGGTGATTTGTCAACCAAGCTGGACTCAACGTAACCGATAACTGCTAAATCTGCAATTAAAAAAGGACTTGCCAATTTAAAATTTGGCACATTAAAAAACACCCTATCTTTATTTGTATGCGGTATTACACCGATCGGCACAACGATATCTATTTTTGGCGTCGTGGGCAAAAGTTCTCCGTAAGAGAAAAAGAAAAAGAAAAAAGAAACGAAAATTCCATGAGCAGAGTTTCTTTCCTAGAACTGCTCATTTGTGGAACAAAATACCGCGGAGCTACTTCTCAGCTGACTATAACATGGTCGTTTTCAAGTCTAACGTAAACAAGTACTTGATGAAACGTCCATTGAAATAAATTAACATCCAATTCCCATCGTCACTGACCATCACGATGCGCATTAGCCGTTGTTCTTGTGTGGCCTTCAGACTTTAGTAAGTGTTCACTATATGGTAAAAAAGAAAGAAATAAATGATCTAATAAAGAAAGAAAAGTAAATTATAACCTGGAAGAAATATTGGGGAAGAGACAACTTCAACTGTTTTAAAAGAAAGAGAACAAAGAAGAAAAAAGAGGGAGTAGGAAAAGAAAAAAAAAACTAACATCAAAATGACGAAGGAGTAAAACGATGAAGAGGGAGAAAAAAAAAAAACAAAGACTAAGGTTGACAGCGAGCGCACGTGTACAAATAGAAAACATGTAACTATAGACATTTTTTTTAGAACACACAGAGCAAATATACAGAAAAAAAAACAGGGAACATTAATATATATTTATAAATGTGAATGTTATTTGCACCCATACACAACCATTAAAAAGGAATAAGAAAAGATGAAGACAGACCCACAAGAACGAAAGAAAACATCTGAATATAAACATTTTATTTGTAGAACGCACACATACAAGAGTTGGCGGCATACGAACAGAAAAGTCTGTCATAAACAACCTGCCCAATTTTTAACTTAAGCGACTAACAGCAGTTCATAGTCATTATAGCAGTTGCTTCACCAGACTATTGAGGAGTGAAAAGGTCAGATCAGCATGGTTGTTAAAAAGTGATACAATCCCCATACCCCAAAACAAGTGAACGCCCTAGAAAGTGCAGACCCATCTGCTGTATCACTACTATCTACAATCCGACTAGGGATTTTTATCCTCGGCCCCCAAAATCAACAGAGATTAAACCATTTGTATAATGACCAGGTTCCTGTTGATTGCGGTGTAATGCTGGTTCTGTGCAGTTCTAGGAGGTCCACTTTCCCAGGCTTTTCCTCCTCTCTTTCAGAAGAGGTTAGTTTATCGCTAATCGTTTGGAGCGCTCTTACCGTGAAATACCGACGGGGCTACCCAGGCATTTTTTGCAGGTCAGAGTGCACCTCCTATGTGGCGCTGATTTCCCAATCCCACTTTCCGACCTTGGTGTCACAGTTCTTGTAGTGAGAGAGAACTAAATACCCCCACTATGGCCTACAAACTTTTTACTGACCTGATTACAAACAGCATCTGTACACACTTCTCATTTGTCGCAAATTTGACGAACAGAAGCAAAGAACTGCAGAATTGAATGTAATAATCAAAGAAGAAAGCGCCTGCGTATGTGCGTATTGTGCGGTTATACAACTTACCTTCGGATGGGATCTGAGAGAGAGAGAAATTAAAGATGGCAGCCATGGATTTATAAGGTGTAGTCTCGTGGAATATCACGAGATCTCATCTTCCACTGCACACGTATGCAAATGGAATGGAGTCAGTTTTCTAATAAAATGCCTGTTGGCAGAGGTGGTTGGGAGAACACGTGCTGGAAGTTGTTCCAGGAGGTCAATATCTTGTGTAGAACCTGCTGGTCCCAGGAAACGTCTAGTTTTCATAACTTACTTAGTATTTTTTACCCTTAATGGTAATTGGCAACACTAAACCTAGAAGATCGAACACTGAAGAATTCACTGACAGCATTTCTCTTTTACTAGAGTGTAGAGTTGAATGTAATAATCAAAGAGGAAAGCGCCCCCGTGTGTGTGTGTCGTGCGGTCATACAACTTACCTTCTGATGGGATCTGAGAGAGAGAGAGAGAGAGAGAGAGAGAGAGAGCGAGAGAGAGAGAGAGAGAGAGAGAGAGAGAAAATTAAAGATGGCAGCAATGGATTTATAAGGTGTAGTCTTGTGGAATCTCACTGCACACGTATGCAAATGGAACAGGGTCAGTTTTCTAATAAAATGCCTGTTGGCAGAGGCAGTGGAGAGAACACATGCTGGAAGTTGAGAGGGAAAGTTGACAGTGACGAATTCTAGCTGAACTTTTGCTTATTGTATTTATTTTCTTTTGTTTTGCTGTTGACCAGCCCATTTAACTGCAAGAACATTATAAAAAGGTCGTTGTGAGACGTATGCACACAGAGAAACGAATAATTTAAAAGAAAAAAAAGAAGAAACAAAAAAAAGAAGAAACAAAAAAAAGAAGAAAAAAAAAGAAGAAACAAAAAAAAAGAAGAAACAAAACAAAGAAGAAACAAAAAAAAGAAGAAACAAAAAAAAGAAGAAACAAAAAAAAAGAAGAAACAAAAAAAGAAGAAACAAAAAAAAAGAAGAAACAAAAAAAAGAACAAAAAAAAGAAGAAACAAAAAAAAAGAAGAAACAAAAAAAAGAAGAAACAAAAAAAGAAGAAACAAAAAAAAGAAGAAACAAAAAAAAAGAAGAAACAAAAAAAGAAGAAACAAAAAAAGAAGAAACAAAAAAAAGAAGAAACAAAAAAAAGAAGAAACAAAAAAAAGAAGAAACAAAAAAAAGAAGAAACAAAAAAAAAGAAGAAACAAAAAAAAGAAGAAACAAAAAAAGAAGAAACAAAAAAAAGAAGAAACAAAAAAAAAGAAGAAACAAAAAAAAGAAGAAACAAAAAAAGAAGAAACAAAAAAAGAAGAAACAAAAAAAGGGGGACGCTAATATTTTATGTTCCTATTTACTTGCCTCCCCACAAGGGCAAAGTTAGACACAAGATCGGTTTCTAATGTGGAAACATCCAGCTCTCCCAAAAGAGACACTCTGGATAAGAACAAAAACTAAAAATTGTCTTAGCCATGAAAGATTTCTCCTCCGCTGACTGAGGACAGAAAATGTTAAGTGCAGCATCAGAACAGATACTACACTATGATCTTGATGTTGCTTTCATTTTTTCCCTATTTCTTTGGAGTTTCAGGGGGCTTTGTGAGATTTTGTGTGCTAAAAAACTAGCAAAGGATTTCCTGTTTGTGGCGTTGGGGGATAGAAAGTGAGATATAGCCCGAGTAAAGAATTGTTCAGTTCGAATTAAGCAGTAGTGGATTTACTTGGGAAATAGAATACTGGATTATCGAGTTCAGTAATTTTAATCTTCTTATTTCTTGAAGTGATTTGTTACGTGTAGGTCTGATTTGGCTTATTTCTCTTTCCCTAGGTAGTATTTTTCCTTCACTGGGTGTCTGATAGAAGAGCCCCTGTGGGGAGGGTGTGATTAAAAATCAGCACAAATCTGATTTTGTACAGCATGCAGTGTTCGCGTCAGGCAAAAAGAATAAGGAAAGAAAAGAATGGCCGCTGCATTTACTTATAGGCTGGTTTCCATAAAAAGCATATTGATCAGAGAAGGACATTATTTTTGGAAGAAGTGAGTTTTGCCAGATAGGTATTGAATTTTCAGACCGGAAATTGTGAGATGGTGAAGAATCAGCTGTCTATTGAATTTTGATACTGAGAATCAATTGCTAGAAGAAGGAGAAGAATAGTTAACATAAATGACCGAATATTTGTGGGAAGGGAACGTAGTGATTTGTCTTTGAAATGATAAATATCACGCTCAACAATTACTGTGATTAAACAGAAGGTGAAAGACGCTCCGTTATAGATATAGGTAGTGTTGGAAATTCATCAGTGTAAGAATAGGAAAATGTAATAAAGGGATGTGAGAGGAAAAGAAATAAGGTTAAAAGTGGTCTTGTTTAAAATGAAGAGGAAACGATTTTATTCTGCAGAAAATTCCCTGATGTACAAGGTCGCAGATATTTCCCTTGTGGACATTCAAAAACGCCGGAATATAACTGAATAAAATGGCTCCAATAACCCCTACCTCCCCCCCAAAAAAGGATTTACAAACAGATTCCACAACATCGGCCTTCGGGACAAGATCAAAGTGTAGTATCTGTTCTGACAGATACTGCATTTAAGATAATTTGTACCAGTCAATGGAGGGGAAACCCTCTATACTGGGAACCGCCTGGGTAATACCTAGGAGGTCCACCCTCCCAGGCCTTGCCACCGGGCTTTCCGGTGGGGCAAGTTTATTGCTTGCTGCCTGAGGCGCCCCGACCGGGGAATGCCGACGGGGTTACTCAGGCAATTTTTAAAATTGCAGGAGTGCCCCTCCTTTAGGGGAGCCTGCGGGGTTCCCACTTTCCGGCCTTGTGCCACATAATGCTGATGTGGGCAGCATTTAAATAAAAACCCTCTATACTGGGACAATTATTATTTTTGGTAACCAGAGTGCCCCCTTTTTGCCTACTTTTAGGGGAGCTGGTTTTTACCTCACATTAAAAACGGCCTTGTGCCTAATTTGCTCAGTGGGGGAGCAAATAAATACCATCTGTTCCGACAGATACTGCAAGCAAAGACCTTATGTGGGGGCGACCCCACAGATAAGACCTTGGTCAATGTAGGGGCAACCCTTCATACCAATTGTCACTATCCAGCTCCCCTACTCCCCGGGGAGTTGGTCCCCATTTCCCCTTCACTCCTCACATTAAAAATCGGCCTTGTGCCTAATTTGCTCGGTGGGGGAGCAAATAAATACCATCTGTTCTTCAGATGCTGCATTTCAATCTCTTCTTCTCTGTCAGTGGAGGAGAAATTCTTCACGACTGAGACAATTTCTATTTTTGTTTCTTTTCTCCACGTTAAAAAACGACCCTGGTGTCTAACTCTGTCCCGTGGGGAGGCACTGTAAATAGGAACACACACACACACACACACACACACACACACACACATATATATATATATATATATATATATATACATACAAACGAATATGAAATTATAAATGAAAATAAGAACAAGTACTTCCAAACGTTTGAACAAACAAAATAATCTATATAAATAACACAGTAAATGTATGTGTGTGCGTCTTGTGTAAAAATTTAATCAATAAACTCTTAAACTACTATCACATAACAATGACATTAATAGGAAATAGTAACCATGCACTAAGAATGCTTTACACCGAGTAAAATCTTTGTTTGAATGGAAGAATAATGCGTGCACTCAACTTGCCAAAATATTTCCACTACTTTTGAACAGTCTCAAATTCAAAGGTAGCTGGAAGTGGTTTAATTTGACATCTGTCTAAACTATCTGTCAATAACTAAAATGGTAGGCTGGGACACTAAATGTTTTGGTTTCGATTCTACTTGATAACACTTAAGTCATTTCTTTTTTTAATTTTTTGAACTCAATACTTTATATTAGGTCAAATATAATATTCGATTGAGAATTGGCTCCGTAATAATAAATACAAAACCTCCATTGATTAAAATATATTTAAGCGTATTTTACGACAGGGGCAGGGTTCCCTTCTCCAGCTAGTACTAAATACAACGTAAAGTAATGCACTCATAATTTGAAGGCTTAAAGATTCTTCAGATAAAGTCATTTTCCTTGGAAAACGCTCAGGCTAATAACATTGTTTATAGGAATAATTGAACATGTTCGTTAACATCTACGACACGGACCAAGGTTTGACTTATCTGATTACCAAAAACAGATCTTTTATCTATCTTTTGTCAACGAACTAGGGAAATCTGGAGCTTTATAGAATAAGGGACAATTAAATGGAGTTTCATTCTATATTCAAAAGCAACTTTATTTGCCATCCTCGTTAGCAGCGTGTACGAGAGAGAAACGGGCTAGTAAGAGAGTTCAGTGTTCGTGCGCGCTTGTATTTATAGTAGTCGTGAAAAGAGTTCCTGATGTGGAGACGAAGATTAGATATCCGACAAGCCTGCTGAAAGAGAGAGACAAGTGT
>NC_136515.1:50657059-50662059 GCF_053919585.1 Euprymna scolopes | reverse complement strand
GAAAATTGATGAAATGCAGTTGTTGCAGTATTTTTTGTTTATTAAACTGTTAAGGGAAAGTACAGAATAGTTAGTTTTTCTATATCGAACGAACGAACGAAATTCGAAAATCGCAATGGTCAATTTCAAGTAAAACAAATGGAACCCACATAATTGGCATGTCGCAAATAGCAAAAATATCCAAAAATTACGGAAAACGATCAGGTAGAAAAATAATTGTTAATGAAAAACAAAGTTTAGATGAGGAATAAGATTTGTCCGACATTTTGAATTACGTTCGTCACGTGACGTAAGCAACAGAATTCAATTACCTCCCCTATCATCTGATCTCTTTTTAGTAAGCATAATATAGAAATTTCGCAAATTTATTTTTTCAAGATAATTATTTTTCTACCGTATCGTTTTCCGCAATTTTTGGATATATTACCATTTGCGATATGACAATTACGTAGGTACCATTTGTTTTACATGAAATTCAATATTTCGATTCGTTTGTTCAATATAGAAACACCGAATAGTTAAAAAAAGAAAAAATTTAAAAAAAACTCTTCTCCTTTCACACGTTAAATTTGGGTTTCTAAATAATAACGTTATTATTCCAGCACGGTCCGTATTGTGTGAAAGTATCAAAATCGATTTTATTACTGGACTTGTTATTCAATAACTTAATTTGGTCGTTATTTTTAAAGATGCTGTGCTATTGCGTTAATTTAGCGGGTTTGTTTTACTTTAAGAAATAAGTTACGCGAAACTTTAATAACTCTTTGAATTGACTCCTCTTTTTCCGAGTGGAATTGTTCAATTTGAAAACAAAAAGAAATTGTCCTCTAAATCTTGAATACACAAGTGCCCAATGTTTCAGCATAGATATACATGTGTATAATTTGTAAGGCTGAATGACTTAACGAAAAAACGCGGATTAAAAGGAGACAATGGGTCGAATTTGCGACAGCTGACAAAAAAACGTTCGTATTGGAAATTTGTCAGTGGTTATTTCGGTGTCGCCTGAAGAGAAGTTTTTTTCTAAAATTTAGAACGCCATTCACCAATCAAGACGGTTACAAGATATTTACACATGTCCATTTCTTTCTTAGGTAGCGAAACTCTCTTCTATGAACGAAGGAGTAGGGTGATCTTTATAACAAAAACTAGCAGGCCACCCGGCGTTGCACGGTCGTAAAATACGCATAAATATTATATTTTAATTAACGCAGAATTTTTATTTATTATGGACAGAAATACCGTAAATATCAAACGTAACGTTAAATTCCCTAAAAAAAGAAAACGAAGTTAAAAAAAACAACGGGAAAAAACTGAGACATGTGCATGCGTGTAGTATCTTTTTCTAAACAATTCACTTCTTGTAAGTAAAGAAAAAATACCCGAGCTGAGGTCGAAACGCAAACCTAAAGACAGTGAGTCAAGTACGATGACCATTAGAAAAGCTTGACATAATATTTAAAAAGTTTTTCAAGCCTACTTATTTTTAACAGAAAAATCCGTCACGGAATCATTCCCTTATGTGCACTCGTGAAACAGTTGACAAAGAGATAAAAATCCGATGACCCTCCACATACCAATTTTTAAATTTTGACCCCTTAGCAGCCTCTTTTTCCGGATAAAATCCGATTAAAAAGTTTTCCATACGTCTGGATATTCTATATACCAAATTTCAAGTCTTTGGATCAAACATTCGTTGAGTATATAGGTTGAGAAATGTCCTCACACACATTCTCTCTTTTATAGATATATAGACGTTCGAGGGGCCTTCCAACAGTAATGCCTTCTATTTTTTATTCCCCTCAAATAAATCAAATAGGATTGCATTGTTATTATGATTGGACTGATGCATCCATTACTTGCAAGCTTCATCTCTCGGTTGAAGATATTGATGGTGTAAGAGTTTAAAAATAAAACATGTTATGGACGTGTGTCAGAAGCAGAGATTCGTCATTAAATCCCTTCAAAGGGCATCGAGAGTGATAGTCACTTTGTAGAAAAATAAATTCTGGAACACAAAAGTTCGCCTGTTATAATGGCACCATCCTGTCTTCATAGCTCTTCAAATCTTGGGGTTAAAAAATGGAAAGCTTTACTTTTGGAGTGACCCTCGTATGACAAAGTGCGCTCCGGACGCCCATGCACAGCCATCGTTCATGGGTGGCAAAAGTGGATTGAGAATGAGGAAGACTATGTAGAAAAATAAATTCTGGAGCATAATAGGTCGCTCGTTTTAATGATACCACTTCTGTCTTCATAGTTCTTGAACTTTTTGAATAAAAAAAAATAGGAGGGTTTCCTTCTGGAACGACGCTCGAATTCAAGTTTTAAAAGCACCTAAAACGCATCCCTACCCCTCTCATATACTCTTTGATTCATTTCTGTATTTCTCACTAAGTACATTTTTTTATCTTCTCAGTAAAAAAAAAAAAGCCCAAACAAGTACATCTTTGTTTGATAAGCATAGGAACTTTTTTTTTTACTGTAGAAGGAAAGCAAATGTTCCGATTATTTGTGCAGATAAGTGAATTTAGTCAAGTTGTTGAAGAGGTGGGAAATACAACCCCACCCCTTCTTTCCCGTTCGCCAAAACAAAGAATTCTGCTCTACATGAGCTGCGCTTCTTTTAAAGATAAGACTTGTTGCTTAGAATGGTAACGTTTGTGAAAGGTCAAAGTTAAAACTTCCAAACGTCAAAAACTAAGATGAATCGCTTCTTTTATTGTCAATAAAAAGTTCCATTAAGATTTAAAAAAAAAAATTGTTGCTTGTCACGATTCGAAATTTTTGGAAATAATGTTTACGTCGCTATAATAGGCTTTGATTTAATATAGAATTTTCGTTGTCTGTCATGCTTAAGTTTGAAATAGTATTTCCGTTGGTCTGCCATGCTTACATTTGAAATAGTATTTTCATTGGCTTTTACGCTTGGAATATTATTTTCGTTTGTGTATAATGCTTAAGTTTGAAATAGTATTTTCATATCCTTCACGCTTAAGTTTGAAATAGTATTTTCGTTGGTCTGTCACGCTTAAGTTTGAAATATTATGCTTATTGGTGTGTCAGGCTTAAGTTTGAAATAGCATTTTTCGTTGATTGTTCACGCTTAAAATTTGATTCAGCATTTTTGTTGGTCTGTCATGCTTAAATTTGAAATAGTATTTTCATTTGTCTTTCACGTTTTGTTTGCAATAGTATTTTCGTTGGTATGTCATGTTTAAGTTTGAAATAGCATTTTCATTTGTCTTTCATGCTTAAGTGAAATAGTATTTCCATGTTTTTCATGCTTAAGTTTGTAATAGTATTTTTGTAAGTGTGTCATACTTAACTTTGAAATAGCGTTTTTTCCTATGTCATGCTTTGATTTTAAATAGCATCGTTGCGCAGAGGCCATGGATTTTTGCTCAGTTACCCAATGCCACCAGAGTCGAAGTTTTGGGGGGTTTTTTACATAGAAGTCACCACTTATCAAGGCCTGGAAGCCACTCGGGGATAAGGGTTATTGCGTGTACAGTAATCAATGGGATAGTATCGTAGTAATCGTTAGTATTGGAGATTTGATAAAGTGTCTTACTTAAGGGGGCGATTCATCAGGAATTTGTTTATGTTGGACTTGAAGACATCCTAGTTGTAGTCAGGTGGGAAACAGGCAAACGGAAGGGAGTTCCACAGGCGTGCACTTCTAAAAAAGAAGCTTTGTTCATGGAATGTACGTTTTGATTTAGGCACAGATAAAGAGTGGGGAAAATTACTGACAGTAGTTTCAGCTAGACGGATGTTTTTCATGAAAGATTGGCGAGGAGGGATCAGAGATTGGAGCTCGGACGAGCACTTGGCATGGAAATAATGATAAAACAGATAGGCTCGTAACGTCTCTTCTGTGGGAGAGAGGTTGCAGGGAGGGAAAAAGGGCATTCCCCACTAAGCCACGAAGTCTATTTTGTACTCTGTCAAGGCAGGATAAACTATTCTTCAAGACACTTGTTCTCTGTTGGCTAACGTATTGTCTGCTTCCCCAGGCTTTGCTTTCTCACTCTTTGAGGAATTAGTGTATTGCTAATCGCCTGAGGTGTCCTCGCCAGGGAATTCCGATGGGACTGCTGAGGCATTTTTGCAGGCCATAATGATATTTATCTCCGTTCGAGGAAGGTATATAAATACCACTTAATGGTGAAACTCTTATTTTAAATCTTTTTTGGGGTGGGGGGTGGGGGTTCGAGTTACTTCTTAGTTTATATTGTTTCCAGGTTCACTCTGCGACAGAATGGTAGTCCCTATCAGTAAATAGAATATATCATTTAAAAACAAATTTAAAAGCCTACAAAATCTACGAGTATTTGAAGGTATTAAGAACTTCAATCCTAAATAACATAACTAACTAAAACTGGCTTGAAATACTTAATAACCCAAACAGGTTTTACCACCCAAACGGAGCTGGAATAACACTTAAGAACTAACAGTCCTAGTGTGGTTGCAAGTGTTAGTTTAGGTAACTTGTCTAGTTATTACCCAACAGAGCGTTACCACTGTTGACCAAAGGAATAGTTTATCAGGCATGTCCATGCAGTGTAATGATGTATGGCGGTGTAGGTGTAATTTAATCAGCGATTGTTGAAGACGTGTGTCACATGGAAAGAAATAATACGAGAATGTGTAACGCAAGTCCAAGTCAGAGATTTATGTGTGATAAGAGGCTAAGGGGAAGGAAACACAACGCTGTGGGAAATGTCTCAGTACGAAATCTATGAGACTGAAAAATGGCGGACTATGAGTTTTGATTCGCCGCGTGTATCTAAGGAAAATATATCTGAAGTAAGTCCGTTTTATTTTTTTCAAAATCTGGAGATTGATTTGTCTATATAAGTTGTACTAATGTACTGATTGTATTGGCTATGAAGAAACACGAAACCTGGTCTTTGTCAGAAAATATCTCAATTTGTAAATGCGTTAGTCTCGAATATGAATCCCAGAAAACGTCTAATATCCATAGACGTTAACAA
>NC_136515.1:50587059-50647059 GCF_053919585.1 Euprymna scolopes | reverse complement strand
ATTTTTTACAAATCACAAAAGGAAATAAACTTTTAGCGAACATCGGATTTTGTGAAAACAACCATTTTCACACAGACAAAATTGGTAAGTATATTTCTTCTTTGCTTATTTAATCTTTTTTATAAACCTGGTTCAAGTCCAGAATTTAACCTAATTTAAAAAAAAAATACAGAAAAAAATCTTTATAATATACCAACCTGTCAAGGAACGAAAATGTCATATTCCAAAAATCACATGAATAGTTAAAGTACTTTCTTTATTTTTTAGATGGTCTTTAGCGGTTAATAGCAAATCGTGGGCATTATAAGGCTGATTTTGATCTCTATTACTGGAGAGATTATTCAGGGTGTGTAAGCAATGATGAATTTTAAATATGGCGGAGCGAGATATGCCGTTATCATTTCCCCATAAAATTTAATTCTTAGTTAAAAAAGGAACTACTTGACCAATTTACGTGATTTTTGGAATGTGACATCTCATTTCCATGACGGGTACGTACATCATAAAGATGTTTGTGTATTTTATTTTTTTCATTAGGTTGAATTCTGAACTTGCACTAAAAATCTTATGTGAATAGAGATTATGTCTGTCATTCACAATTTCTTTTATATGGAATTTGTCTTATTTCAAAATATTAGATCTTAATTACTTTTAGAAATCGAGAATATCACATTAATTGTAAATAATAAATTTAGCACTTATGCATTTTAGTTATTATGGACATTTTTTTTTTTTAAGAACTCCACTCAAAACAAGTAGAGACAATGCAGAGATTCTGCATTTACCGACCCGCGATTTGCACGAAGTTGGCTCGGGTTCGCTCTGCAGCTGACGGAAATAACCGGAAAAGGTCGGCCGAGCGGGCGTTCCTCATTTTTTAACGAACCCACTGTCTGTTTTTAGCTAATACAAATCTATGAAAGCTACTTTTTTTTAAATTGGAAGAAATAAAATTAATTTTGATCGTACAGGTTAGGTTTTAGGGTAAGGGTTAGGTTATTTACATGTTTGTAATTTTATTGATTGTATTTCCATGTTTTTCCTGTTTATCATTATAATTTTCTCTTAGCGGTCTAACATTTCGCGATCGGCCGCTTCCGGTTATTCTCGTTAGTGGCCGAGCACATCTGAAAAACTTCGTGCAAACAGCATGCCTGTATATGAAGAAGTACGGCAATGTAAGAAAACAATAAAGATCACAGAACATCACACACTTTATAATAATACTGTTCAAAACTACAAATTTTAATGATTGTTTTTTATTTATTACGAAAATTTAATTTTGTAAAAAAAAAAAAAAGAAAAAAGTTTGTTATTTTCATATAATGACAACTATCATCCATTTCAGAGAAAGGCAAAGATAAATGTCCGTTGTAATTTATTTCAAAGCTCTTAATTATTTTATAATACTTATAATAATTATTTAAATGTTCAGATAATTAATGTTTGTGTAATTGCGTTGATTTTGTGTTTTTTGTTTTGCTTTTATTAAAAGGGAATGCGAAAATGTAACATTTTCAGAGAAATTCTTTGAAAAACTTCTGGAATCGTCCCACTCTGTTCCAAGTGGAGTTTAAAAAATAAATAAATATAAATAAAAATGTCCCCCACCTCTTAATCTTCCCTGCAATCTCTCTCTCTCTCTTTCTTTCTTTCATCTTCTCACACACACATGCACACGCACACACACACACACACACACAGACGTGATGTTGCTAGTCTCAACCTTTTCTATAAATACTATGATGACACGTGTTCTTCAAAATGATCTGATGTATTACCTGCCTCCTTTGTTCCAGTTTGTTTGACTTGGTCTAGTGGTCTCCATCAATTTGCTGTTTTGATATCTTATTGTGATATAGCTTCCCATTTCATTTCACTATTCCAGTTATTTTATAATACCGTAAAAAAAAATTTTTTTTTTAAATTAAAAAAAATTTTAATGCTCAGATAATTAATTTTTTGTGTTGTGTATTTGTTTTCTAAGTGTTAATGCAGAGAGTGATCCGCGCTGTTTTTTTTAAATCGTATTTCCAAGTTTAATTAAAGTTTTATATGTTTTTATTCAATAGTAAGGTTAAAGTACAAAATAGGTACAAAACACCCGCCCCTCCCCATGTTAAGAATGACTTTTTAAATAATAACGTTATTATTTATCTGGATCACTCTCTGCACTAGTACCGTTTTCTTTTTACCATAAAGTTATGAGAAACTGTCACATTTTTAGAGAAATTCTTGGAGAAGATATAAGATCTTCTTGAATTGTTCTTCCCCTGTGGTACTAGTGCACTAATTGATCCGTACTGAAATAATAACGTTATTATTTAAAAAGCCATTCTTAACATGTGGAGGGTGTTTTGTAACTATTCTATACTTTAAGCTTACAATTAAATAAAAAAAAAACCATATCAAAAAACTTTAAACTTGGAAATACGCGGATCAGTAAGTGCACTAGCACCTCCCCTGTTCCAAGTAGAGTTCTTCAAAAATGAAAATATGTCCCCCACACTTTCTTCTTCTCTCCCCTCTCTCTTTCTCTCTGTCTCACACACACACACACACAGATGTGATGTAGCGAGTGTCAACCTTTTCTATAAATACTATTATGATATGTGTTCTTCAAAATGATCTGATCTATTATCTGCCTCCTTTGTTCCAGTTTGTTTGACTTTTGGTCTAGTGGTCTCCATCGATTTGGTGTTTTGATACCTTATTATGATATAGCTTCCTATTCCAGTGGCTTCTTTTCAAGAACTGCAACATTATGGAACTCCCTTCCTGCTCACTGTTTTCTCCCTACCTATAGCCTTGGTCTTTTTTTAGACTAAGGTCAAGAGGCATCTCCTGTCTTTACGAAAATCATCTTTCATTTTTGGGTGTTAGTGCACTTACTGATCCGCGCTATTTTTTAAATCGTATTTCCAAGTTTAATTAAAGTTTTATATGTTTTTTATTCAATTGCAAGCTTAAAGTATAGAATAGTTACAAAACACCCTCCCCTCCCCATGTTAAGAACGGCTTTTTAAAAAAAATAACGTTATTTCAGCACGGATCAATAAGTGCACTAGTACCCATTTTTTGTTAGTTCCTTACATCGAGTGACTTGTCTGGAGCGCTTTCAATAAAAAAAAAAAATGGTCTCCAATGTAATCGCTCGCCTTTTTTTATTTTTATTTTTTTCCCAGTTTTGATTCTCGCATCAGTAGTTGGTTTACAAACTTTTGTTTCCTCTTCCATATATGCCCAGCAAATCATAACCTTTTTGCCTTTCAGGACTGCTGTTATTTTGCTCTGTTCTTAGAAATCCTTGTTGCGACGCTATCCATCCAACTAATAAGTAGGGGTGCTCTAAATCCATTAACGCCCAAATTTGTTTTAGTTAATTTGTTTGGTAATTATGCTTATTTTTGCTAAAAATATTAGATAAAATTGTTCTAAAATGAATTCTACCTATATCTAATATTTATTTATATTTAATATTTAATATTTATTTATATCTAATATTTAATATTTATTTATATTTAATATTTATTTATATTTAATATTTATTTATATTTAATATTTATTTATATTTAATATTTATTTATATTTAATATTTATTTATATTTAATATTTAATATTTATTTATATCTAATATTTAATATTTATTTATATCTAATATTTAATATTTATTTATATTTAATATTTATTTATATTTAATATTTATTTATATTTAATATTTATTTATATTTAATATTTATTTATATTTAATATTTATTTATATCTAATATTTAATATTTATTTATATTTAATATTTATTTATATCTAATATTTAATATTTATTTATATCTAATATTTAATATTTATTTATATCTAATATTTATTTATATTTAATATTTAATATTTATTTATATTTAATATTTATTTATATCTAATATTTATTTATATCTAATATTTATTTATATCTAATATTTAATATTTATTTATATTTAATATTTATTTATATTTAATATTTATTTATATCTAATATTTAATATTTATTTATATTTAATATTTATTTATATTTAATATTTATTTATATTTAATATTTATTTATATCTAATATTTATTTATATTTAATATTTATTTATATTTAATATTTATTTATATTTAATATTTATTTATATCTAATATTTATTTATATCTAATATTTATTTATATCTAATATTTATTTATATCTAATATTTATTTATATCTAATATTTAATATTTATTTATATCTAATATTTATTTATATCTAATATTTAATATTTATTTATATTTAATATTTATTTATATTTAATATTTAATATTTATTTATATTTAATATTTATTTATATTTAATATTTATCTAATATTTAATATTTATTTATATTTAATATTTATTTATATTTAATATTTATTTATATTTAATATTTAATATTTATTTATATCTAATATTTATTTATATCTAATATTTAATATTTATTTATATTTAATATTTATTTATATTTAATATTTAATATTTATTTATATTTAATATTTAATATTTATTTATATTTAATATTTATTTATATTTAATATTTAATATTTATTTATATTTAATATACACGTAGATATTTAGTGTTAATCAAAAATATTTCTGAAAAAAAAAACTAGCTGTTCAGTAAATATTAAATATTTTATGTGTCGTCCTTAAAAAAACGGACCATGGGCGTTACTGGCTTAACACTCTCGTATAGGTACAATCTAGTCTTTTATATATTCCATTTGTAAAGATTCGGCTTTCTGTTCCATACAACAAAACACTTTCAAGCATGGATATTAAATAACTAAACCTTCAGTTCACTTTTCAGATTTGATGTCCAATATTTGTCGAATTTATTTAGAGTCTTTCATAACAACCAGCTTCTTTTACAAATACTTCCATAGAATGTGCTCCGATATATTTTAATCACTAAATGTGCATTCCCTCCCCGACACTTATTTAATCTGTATCCTCGAGTGGCCTTTAGGCTTTGAAAAATGATGACACCATAGTTAAAAAAAATGCCTAATATATCTGAACCTCTACGAATACTCGTTTGACTCAGTTTCTCATATAGATTATTGGGTACTTATCTATTTTTGGTACCGCTCTGAAATAATAACATTATTTCGAAAGCCATTCTTAACATAGGGAGGGTGTTTTGTAACTATTCTGTGCTTCCATCAACCAATTAATAAACAAAACAGAAAGATATTGTGAAATTTGAATTTAACCTTAAAAAAACCAAACTATTTTATATAAACAGCGCGGTACCAAAAATACATAAGCACTGATTTTTGTCTTGTTTTATTTGCCTCCTGTTCAAGAGGTTAGGCACAAGGTCAAGTGTGGGTTTGATGAAAGTGTTTTCTGTGGAATTAACTGAATTCGAACTTGGCACGCGTAGGTTTTTAGTCAGTGTCGTTAACATCCTATGCTCCTAAGTGACATATAAGACTGCTCTTAACATTCTCGTACAGGTACCGCCTAGCCTTTTATACATTTCATTTGTTAGGATCCTGATTTCTGTCTCATGCAACCAAAAGATTTTAGAGCCTCGGCTCGGGATTTTTATCCTCAACCCCCAAAATCAACAGAGATTAAACAATCTTTGTAATGACCTGTTCCCTGTTGATTGCGGTGTAATGCTGGTTCTGTGCAGTTATAGGAGGTCCACCGTCACAGGTTTTTGCCTTCTCTCTTTGAGAAAGGGTTAATTTATTGCTAATCGTTTGAAGCACCCTGCCAGGAATACCGATGTGACCGACTACATAGACAATTGTTGAAAGGTCAGAAGGTTCCCCTTCTGGCGCACTGACTTCTTCAATCCCACTTTTTGAACCCTAGTGTCACAATTCTTGCAAATACCCAGCAAAATACTTTTAACTATGCATTTGAAGAAATGGATCTGAAGTTCTCGTTTCAGTTTTGATGGGTAAAGTTGTTTAGCCCCTTTCATGCCAACCTGATTCGAATTTCCGTTTCCTTTGTGCTATCTGCAATTTACGAACTAAGATATTTAAGATCATGCACCTATTTCAATATACCATCATTTTGTATTTTTAAATCCGTCCTCTTCTGGATGAGCAATGTTTTATTTATTTTATTTATTTATTGCAGTTGGTGTGCTGTCTAATAATTTCTGCTGCCATTTGCATCATTGCTAGGAGTGGGAAAGAATTTATCAAAAAGGATTAAAGTCAACTCGTTCTTGTTCACAGGAATCTTGTCTCCAGAGCATCGGAAATGTTAGAGTGATTGATTATTTTTAATATTTTACAAAAATGTCACGGACTGAGATACAACTTGAAAATTGTAACCAGTTCACCTCATTTCTTTACACGTACTTATTACGGTATTATTATACAAACACCGTGACAGCGTTAGGGTTAGGGTTAGGGTTTAGGGTTAGGTGTTAGGGTTAGGTGTTAGGGTTGGGGTTAGGGTTAGGGGTTAGGGTTAGGGTTAGGGTTAATTCGCTGTCACGGTGTTTGTATAGTTTTACCCTTATTACTAGGACTATTACAACTGAATATTGTTTTCATTGTTTTCACTCTTGAATATATATCTGACACAGACACAGTTAATCAACCGAGAGCCGCATCACTCTATATAAAAGCATATAAGATATCAACGGATACACACTCGAGAGTCAAAACAATGAAAAGAATATGCTGTTGTCCTAGCTCTATTTATTACTTATATATTATAGTACTTACTGCATAATGTAAGTTACAAATAAGAATAAACGAATAACTTAAGAAACGCAGAAACCATCATCATCATTATCATCATCATTGTTATGTTAACATTCGCCTTACATGCGGACATCCGCAGAACGGCTTGTAGAAATTGAGTTCAAACCAATCTTCAAGATGATCTCTTTCGAAATGATCAAAAGATGCTCCATGATTCCGGATTTTAATTTTACTGCTATTTCAACATAAATCTCATATTTTACAGAAATGATACATAAAAGGTTTGTTGAAAAAAAAAACAAAAAAGACATTGTTGGATTCATACCTCTAATATTGTCTGCAATTATTTGTTTCTGTACTTTCTTTCTAGCATTCCGGTTTCTGAATAGCTAGCAGCCTTCATAAACATACACTTATTACCAATTACCAGCAATGTTTCAAGAAAACTACTATTGTCTTTCATATATATATATATATAATATATATACATATATATAGTTAATGAATGACAAAAGTCTATATTCCAAAGTTCATGATGTTGACCATCTTACAATTTATTCCTTTAATTCAGTTGGTATTTACATTTCTTGACAGTATTTACTTCATAACATAAAATCAATCACTTAATTATTAAATGGACACTGTCAAGAAATGTAAATGCCAACTGAATTAAAAGAAATAAATTGTAAGATGGTCAACATCATGGGTTTTGGAATATAGACTTTTGTCATTCATTAACTATATTGCTTTGTAATTACATTGAGCTTCTAAAATAAGGATTGGTATATATTATAAGGAAATAAAGTATATTTCCACAGAAATATATATGTGTGTATGTGTGTCTACCTACGTATACTAGATTTTTAGCCCGTTAAAAATTGGCAAAAGTTATAGTCTGTTGATTTAGAATGAATGTTTTATACCAAGTTGATGGCTGAATATAGTTAAGTTTGAGTTCATTTTTGAATTAAATATTAATCTATTAAGTCCTAGCTGTACTGTCCTGGATATGACCTTAAACTATATCCGATGGTGAGGCACTAGCTTGCGGGCTTTGGGGAGTCTGGAGCCATCCTTTAATTGCCATTGCTCCCATGTTCACTCTGACCCGGAGTGGTAGTACCTGTTAGGGTCCCAACTATGGGTTAAATAGAAACCGACTTGGAAAAAAAAAAATATATATATATTCTATTAAAAAACTTTTCTTCAAAATCACTGGATTTGACATTAAATAACCTGAAAAGGGTTGATAAGACGTAAAACAAAAACAACCAACCTAACTGTTCATCGAATAGATACCATACTACTTAATGCGATGCACGCTATCATAACAAAGATCTAGACAAAATTTCAACTAGATTAGCAAAACGTTTGCGATAAAACATCCAGATTAAATGTAGTATTAGGGTGATTAATTCCTATTAATCCCAAACTGTGCATCGAAAGAATACCATAATATTAGTTCGACACTCATAACAAAAGTCCATGCAAAATTTCAGCCAGACCGGCTCAGTAGTTTCCGAGAAAAAGTGGAACGGACAGACTAATAGACATACTAAAAAATGTATGTATGTATATAGAAAAAGAGAGAGGGGATATGTTAAATTAAGCCCACGTAATGGGGCAGACAATGGATCTTGTGTTGATCTGTTTCTAATCTCAAAAAGATTGAGCAAACAGCTGGAGCCTTGTGGTAATGGCTGATTTTAATTCAGTGGATTAATGGGTTGCGAGAGGAGGGGATAGAGGACAGACTTTGCCAATAAATATAGAATGCTTATCTTGCCAGTAAAACAAAATGGTAAAACATTGAAGAAGACGAATAGTGCCATAGGGACACCACTGTTATGTCCTTTGGCGTTTTCCATAGAAATTATTAGCACAATAAGCCTTGTCATATATATATATATATATATATATGATTTTCAGAACGTGAGAGATTATATATAATAAATTCCACACCCAAACAACGCCGCAGCCAACAAGAGCCATGACCGTCAACGAACTCGAGTTTCGCCCTCATTTAGGCTCATCAGTTAGGCACATCCAAAATCAGCTCGGGTTTCGAACGTGGAATTTATTATATTAAAAACCTTTTTTTCTATTTATTTAAAAAGAAAATACAACTTTGTTATATATGGGTCATGGAGTTGCATTCATCTACAAAAGATCTAGCTAATTTGCATATTCTTTTAAACATTCTTTTTAATTACTTCCCTATTAGTTTTTTTTCGGTATTCTCGCGGGATCATCATCATTAGTTAACTATTACGTGTAACTATATTCATGCGGACATTCTACATGATTTATACTTGCGTAATATTTGCTTAAAAAAGTTATAGTAAACTCAAACCTCTTTCTATATATATATATATATATATATATATATATATATGTTTCAAAAACTTTGCCCACTAAACTCTTCTGTCAGTTTTTCGTTTACGCACATGAAACTTAATACATAGGGTATTCAAATCCATGCGAAACTTTATATTTGAATTTTAGCCGGGAAAAATCAGTGCAAAATTGTGAACATTAAAAAAGTGGAATTTTCCAGGTGAAGGTCGAACGATGGCATTACGAACATGCATGCGTAGCATAATAGCTATTGGTTCATATTTTAATTTTTAGCCTTGCAGCAAACATGTCTTTATAGCTCAGGTATTAACGTCAAAGGAAAAAGTAAATTGCAAGCTAAACGTTTTGGTTTCGGTTCTTGTTGGTGGTGCACGAGTCTTTTTTTTTTTTTTAACTTTTTAAATCATTATTATATATTGGGTCCAATATAATATAATAAATATGAAATCTCCATAAATATCATATTTTAGCGTATTTTACGACCGAACAATGCCGGGCGACCTGCTAGTATATATATATAATTTTATTTAACTACCATATATTACAGAGTTTGTTAAGCACGCTCGGATTTCCTCAAATTGATGATCTTCGATTTTATCCTAAAATCCATTTGATTTATTACAGAAAGATTCTTCAGTCCTCCTTAATATTGGAGATTCTAAACTTGGGATTTAGAATGGATAACTTAATCTTGATTTCTGAATCTTCAATATAAGTGTGTGTGTGTGTGTGTGTGTGTGTGTGTGTGTGTGTGTGTGTGTGTGTGTGTGTGTGTTTCGGGTTGTTAATTGATATATAATTATTTTCACGATCAAAAACGTCGCAGCTTACACAAACAATGAAGACAACATACCGGAAGTCCTAGACTGCAGGTGCGTACTTCCCGTCTGCGGCTAACGCGTTTTGTGTAATCAATAGCGTTGCTTGGTTGTGGAAATAACGCGTGGGCGTATAGTTTTAGTTTCCTAGATGGAAATCCACTGAAACTCCTGCATTTGTCAAAAACTACTTGATAGATGACTGAACAGAGCGTAATTATATTTTTATTTATACAAACACTACCAGGGGGACCTGACGTTGCCCGGGATTGAATGAGGATCAACGAATGTTTCACACTTCTATATTTTAGTCTCATCAAAATCGGCGAAATCCTCCAGTTGTCAATCAAATCGATTGAATGTCTGCTCTAGTTTACTGTTCACTGGGAGGAAGCTTCACGCGCCTCTCCATAGTGCCTTACTCTACAATACACTGATGTTTACATTGCTCTGTAGAGTAGTTACCGTTGATTTTATAAAATTATCTATAATATAAATCTCATCTTTTTGTTTAAGTGTATGTATGTCTGTATGTATGTATGTATTAATGTATGTTTGTATATCTGCCTAAAACTTTCGACAGAGTCGATGGATTTTCACGAGATCGGTATCATTTTGAAGCTTGACCTTTCGGACCACAAATATCGAAAAATTGGCTAAAAACATTTCTTCGCTGTCAACTGGGAAATTTTCTACAGGGAGGGGTCGCTTTTTTTGCCAATATTTTCGAAAGTCATCATCTCTTTTCGATTGTGTAGCATTAATTTAAACCTATGTCATTTCCGATTGGCGATGGACGCAACAGCAAACACGTCAGGGTTTTTTTTTTTACGTTCTTTTCCTCCTTCGCGGTCCGGGTTCGAACTTGCCTGCCTACTAACACTTTTTTTTGTTCAACACGCACCTCCAAACATCCGGGCAACGACGGACACCCAGGCTAGTTTTTATATAAAGGCTTGATTTAAAGTTTAAAATGCAAAAGTCAAATATCATGGTTTAGTTGTGCTCTAAACAGAAACATTCATTTCGAACGCACCCCTGTCATATCAAAGAATCTACTGTTCATTTTATATGCCCTGTCTTTCTGTTTTGTGTGGTGATAAAACTTCTCAAATGCACTTGTGATATTAGGCTGTATAAGGTGTTAACTTTGGTCAAAATCGATTGTTCCTTCTTCCATTGGATTTTTCGATTATCGATTATTGATATTTATCGAAGACATTCCGATCCGAGAACACTGCCAGGCACATAGGTACATTTCTGTGAAATTAAAAAAAAAAAAAAAAAAAAAAAAAAACAAACAAAAAAACAGCCCAGCCGTCTAGGAGTCCACATTGAATAAACTCACACACTCAAAGTTCCTTTTATATATGTGTTAGATAGATAGATAGATAGATTATTGGCTCCATATATTGCCGCATCTTCAGGCTAGGGTATCATTCCAGACCAAACTCATCAATATTAAATTCTTTGTATACAAAGAAGTTTTTATTTAATTAAACTAAAGAGGGGGAAAGGGCAAAGAAACAGTGTACATAGAAAATAGGGTTAAACAAAAATGGGCGAGGGAGGCAAGATGGGGGGGTGAAAAAGGGTTTATGCGCGCGTTGGTCAGTTATAAATCAGACGTGTTTTCAATTTCTGTTTTATCATCTTTTGGTAAAGAGACTTTATCCGTATCATCTTTATATTCACATATTACTTGCGATCCTCTGATCGTAAAGACACTTAATGCCAAGTATTTTATTGTAATCTACAAACTCAAATCCAGTGTCAAAACTTCTGCCGATAAGTGAGACGCACACATGTAGCACGTAGACAACACATCTACAGCTTCCGTCCCACACACCTCCATATACATTAAAGCGTACATTTGCACACATATACAACACATACCCATTCCGATATTTATATGCATTACATACATACACAATGCATACATAAAGAATACATATACGTTACATATATACATATAGAATACATATATACATATAGAATACATATATACATATAGAATACATATATACATATAGAATACATATACATTACATATATACATATAGAATACATATACGTTACATATATACATATAGAATACATATACGTTACATATATACATATAGAATACATATACGTTACATATATACATATAGAATACATATACGTTACATATATACATATAGAATACATATACGTTACATATATACATATAGAATACATATACGTTACATATATACATATAGAATACATATACGTTACATATATACATATACAATACATATACACATATACAATACATATACGTTACATATATACATATACGTTACATATATACATATACGTTACATACATGCATACATATAACATACATATACAATACATACACCTTCCGATGTTTATATGCGTTTACAACCACATTTGCACATGCATACACAGATATACACATCTACATAAATAACATATATATAGACATGACAGAAAAGGATAGCACTTACATTCACGGCATAATCACGTTGACACGCCGGTTCCTGCTGGATCACCGAAGTTAAGCAACGTTGAGTCTGGTCGGTACTAAATGGGTGACCATTTGGGACTTCCAGGTGCTGTATGTGTTCTCCGCTTATCTCGGCATTGTTTCCAGTCGTCCTGGTCTTCTCCTTGCCACTGGACCCAAACAGTGTCGATTCAGGAGAGGTGTAGTTAGGGATTGCGCGACCCTTGCCTCACAATTACGCGCGCAGCTGGCCCTACAGGGGTATCCTTTGTCTTTCGAGACTGAACAGAGGCATCGATCGATCGATTTACATTTGCATACAAGAATAGTGCTGAAATAACTTAGATGCAATTTTAATAAGATACTCTAACAACATTGAAGCATGCCATGAACCAAAGGAGCATCAGACTCATCAGAATTTCTGCGAGAATGAATCATGGGGCAACATGAAGGTGGTCTAAGTCAACACAAAATAGCAGGAAATCTTTCAATACCCCTTTCTACTGTTAATAGAGTGGTCGTACAATTCACAAGAGAGGACAAAGAGTGCATAAAATCTCATCCACCTCATTCTGGGCCCTTTGAAAGAACCTTGCATCTTGTGAAAAGAAATGTTGAGGATCCTCAGTGCAAAACCTCTGACATTGCAACACAAGCTGGTGTCAGTCCTAATTCACAAGAGAGGACAAAGAGTGCACAACCGGTACTCATGTACTTTTGCTACGGTGCTGAAATAATAACGTTATTCATTTGGAAGCCATTCTTAATATGGGAAAGGGAGGGTGTTTTGTAACTATCCTGTGCTTCCACCTAAAAATTTAATTAAAAAAAAGATACAGTGAAGCTTAAATTTAACATATATTTAGTATATTTTATCTGTATTGTATTTATATTATATTTTATTTACATTTATTATCCGAGCAAAAACTTCTATAAAATTCTAAACATTTCTCTCCACATATGTTTGAATTTATCAATTGCGTATTTATATGTAAAAACTACATGTATCCATGTATGTTTACTGTCTTTAATATATGAATCGTTATTCCTCAGTGTCAGGAAAAATATTGCTAGTGTCAACACTGTTTACAAATATTATCTGTTTCAGTGTGTTGTGTTGATATATATATATATATATATAATATATATATATATATAGTAGTAATTTATAACATATATATGGCGATTAAGCTACACTGAATATTCGGCGTTTCATCCACTCTAGGATTCCTCACAACCACATTTGCACATGCATACACAGATATACACATCTACATAAATAACACAGAATTCGCGCATAAGCCTGAGGAATTCTAGAGTGGATGAAACGCCAAATATTCAGTGTAGCTTAATCGTCATATATATTTTATAAATTACTAACTAGCTCTACCTACGTATTGAGCACTTTTGAAGTAAATACTTAAAGTTTACGCATAAATCTATACTTTTGTATATTAATTTTATGAGTAAATGAAGTAGTTATATATATATATATATATATATATATATATATATATATCAATACACACATTTATAGTTTCCTTCCCGATATGGGTATGGATTCTAACACTGTTTCCTTTTCACTTACGTATGGTCTGTGATCGTTTTCTTCTTCTGCATTTTTCCTTTTAATATCCTGAAGATGTCCTCTGCAATAAGGGACGAAACGTTGATCACCATTTTATAAATTCATTCGGTTTTTCTTTTTTCAAAACAACATATATTAGTTTACAATGCAATAGTATGTAATCAAAGCATGAAGTCTCGCTATATATATTTACAAAGAATAGATATGTTTAAAAGGATACTATATATATATATTGTATATAAACACAGCGCATATACACATACGCTTACATAAATTTCAATAATAAGTATTCAAATACATCTTAATCATCTATTCTTTTTATCTAATTATTAGAAACATATATCGCCTTTTTCCATTATGTTAACTAAAACATTTATTATCAACTTTTATAAACTCCATCATTCACACTAATAAAGTTGGTTGTTGGTGGGTTGTTTTTGTTTTATAGCATATCAACCCTTTTCGGGTTATTTAATGCCGAATCCAGTTAGTTTAAAGAAACATTTTTTATAGAATATATTTGTTTTTCAAGTCAGTTTCTATTTAACTCATAGTTGGGACCCTAACAAGTACTACAACTCCGGGTCAGAGTGGACCTGGGGGCAATGGCAATCAAAGGGTGGCTCCACACTCCGCAAACTGGGAGCTCACCATCGGATATAGTGTAAGGTCATATCCAGGACCCACACTAATAAAACATAAGGAAATAGAAAAGATATATGTATAATAAATATATATGTAAGGAAAATAAAAAGGGTAAAAAATAAATTAAAAAATAAAAAATACACGAAAAGGTAAAAAATGAAAGAAAAATATTTGTTTATCTTCTTTTTATTATATATATATATGATGATCATTGCAACGTCTTGTCAGACGAGTGCCACTCTCTCAGACATTTAAAATCCATGAGCCCAAATGGCTGAGGGAGTATCTATACAAGGATGATGTTACAGAGTCTTAGCTTTGTACGACAGCTAAGTCTCTCTCTCGGTTCAAAATGTTGAAATCCAGCAACAAGCCAGAGCAAGATAGCCAGCAACAAATTAAACTGCAGATCAGCTTAATGCGGGTACTGGTCTCCCGCCTTATGGTTTTTTAAATCAGGGAGACTATTTTTTTTTTTTTTCATCAAATCTTTCTTGCAGTTCATACTGATTCACTGCTTTTTTTTGCTTCGTGTAAAATTGCTTCTCTTAATCGCTCTAAACACTTTCTCACAACTTGGGCCATTTTTCTATCTTTACAAATCTATTATCAGACCATGTATGGAGTATTGTTGTCGTATGGTGCAGAAGCGTACTTTAATTTGATTGGCTCCTGCAGTTCTTCTTTGCCACTTTCCTCTCACAGACGTGATGTTGCTAGTCTTAGTTTTTTTTTTATAAATACTATTATGGCATGTATGTTCCAGCTAGTTTAACGCATTGGTCTAGTGGTCTCCATCAATTTTCTCTTTTGATATCTCATTGTAATACAACTTCCTAATCCAACAGCAAAAAAAGAGGAAAGTTTTTAGCACATCAGTCCAGATATGACAACAATACTCCATGCAAATGTTGGCTTTTTAAGAGATATATGATACTAGCAAAAGTGAGAAGTTTTCTAACATGGTAAATGAAACCCATTTATTTTGCAGTAGCTTTGGAAATGTATTTTATGTATTTGTTCCAATTCACGTTTCCTGTGAATGTTGAGCCAAGGAATTTAAATGGCTTTTAGATAGCTTATTTAATTATTGGAATTCTTTGAGATGAGTAATTTGTATATTTATTTGCGGACTATTTTCTTCATCTCCGTAGTTGTTGTTTCACATCGTTTCGGCCATTTATTCCTCTGGGCTTCGTCAGGTGGTTAACTGCGACGGAATAGGAATGCTTAATCTCTTAACTGTATCCTCAGTAATTACTGCCTTCCATAGTTGTTGTCACCTCACCCTTCAAGGCCTATGTCATAGTAGATAGAAGCGTTGAATCTCTGCGGTTCCAAGTGAGCATTGTCTGAAGATAGTGGTTTCAATCCTATCCAACCCAAAGAAGGTCAGAGGATTAGTTGGCCAACAACTATGGAAGGCAGTAATTACTGAGGATACAGTTAAGAGATTCAACATTCCTATCCCGTCGCGGTTAACCACCTGACGAAGGCCAGAGAAATAGTTGGCCGAAACGTCATGAAACAACTAATAAAAGATGAGGACAATAGTCCGCAAATAAACAAATAAAATATAATTTTTGGTAGATTGAAAAGTTTCCGTGCCTGATAGAGGGAGTCAACATTCTTTGGAGCAATTTTCCGAAGAGGTGCTTCTCGCGATCTCTTCAGTCATCTAAAAACCCCTATTCATCCTGATTCTACATACTCATCTGTTTCGTCAAAGTTCTTTCACGATTTCAAAAATCTATATTTGTCATAACTTTACTAACCCTAACTAATATCTTAAACTGTCTGGTATATCAGCTGCACTGACCTTGGAGTAAAACATGTCCATTAAGCTCACAAATCTGATTATCCTCAAGACATAGCCAACCAAATTGATATGTAAAGCTGGGTTAAGAGGAGAAGAAACAGGGCAGATTCTATAGGGTGTCCCTCACCCCATCTCAAAAAAAATGATACCGTTGTATCTATATATATAATTATAAAACTCTGTGGGCTTTGCGCCCTTGTTTGCTTGAATTTTGTTTTCCATGATAGGGCGATTCTACCTTTTTAAAAAGGGGATGCCAGGTGAATTTATATATACAGTTCTGGAAAAAAAAAGTCTGCACTTGTAATTCTTTCAAAAACTGCAAATTTAAGCTAAATTTAATGTAACTGTTTAAACAACCTATACCTCATTTGATTCGCCTTTTATTCCTCTATAATTTTACCGGTTCATATTTGACTTTTAATTGAAATATTCTAGTGTTCACGTCAATTTTAAAAAATAACTTCAACTTGAGGAGGTAAAAAGAAAGTCCGAGCAACAAATTCGCTTAAAACTAGCTTAAATTATCGCCCCTAAATCAGTTTAAAATATCCACCAGTAGGCAACAAAGCATCTCTAATTGTTTTTGTTACAGGTTATACAACATAACATTTAGTCCATATACCACGACTTTCTTTTAGAGATCGTCAGGAGCTCATAAATCTCCGCCTTTCTGGTTTATCCAATTGAGAAATCGGACGTAGATTGAAATGTGACAAAAAAATGGTACGAAAGATTGTGCAACAGCACTAAAACACCGGGAATGTTCATGATGCCCCTAAATCTGGTCGTACTAGAGTTACTTCTAACAGGGAAGACAATGCTATCAAGATCAGCAGCCTAAGAAACAGATTTGATATGGCTCCCCAAATCCAACAACAAAGCAATCTTGTTAAAAAGTGCTCTCTTTCTACTGTCAAGAACAGATTAAAGGAATTTAATTTGTGAGCATATGTTGCAAGAAACAAACCGATGATTTCTGAAAAGAACAGAAAGCACCGTCTGGACTTCGTCAGATGCACTGAAGATCATGACTCTTCATATTGGTGAAAAGTACCTTTTAGCGACAGAAGCAAGTTCATTAGGCTAGGCAGTGGTGGTAGGCAGCACGTCCGTCAAAGGAAAGACAAAGAATTTAATCCGAGGTGCTCAGTTTCAACGCTGCAAGGTAATGGAGGTTCAGCTTTTGTGTGGGGCATTATTAGTACCAATGGCCCAGAGCCTATAATTCGCTTGCAAGGTCAAATTAATTCGACCAAGTACATTAATATGTTGACTGAACATTTTCTACCCTACTTTGGTCGGAGTTTGGATGATAATCCCATCTTCATACAGGATAATGCTCCCATTCACACAGCTGTCAATGTCAAGAGGTTCCTGAAAGAGCATGATATTCCGTGTTTGGATTGGCCTGCACAATCTTCAGACCTCAATCCTATCGAAAACGTATGGCGTTACATCAAGCAACAGCTACGCAATGATAAAATTTTAAATTTGGAAGAACTTTGGACAAAAATTAAAGAAAAGTAGGATGCCCTTTCTCCAGAGTATTGCTGCAGTCTAATTTAAGGAATTCCCAAAAGATTGCAGGCTGTTAAATTGCAGAAGGGCTATGCTACTAAATATTAACTAGTTCATTGTGTTCCTGTTGTATTTGTGTTGTATTAATGTCCTAAAGTTACATTTCAATAACAATTTTCTATTGTGCAGCAAAAAAAAAAGTGGTAGTAGACAGGCAGACTTGAACCCATACTGCAAAGGAGGAAAAGAACATGGAAAAAAAAGTGAAGTGTTTGCTGTTGCGACCATCGCCAAACCAGAAGTGACGTAGGTTTAAATTAAGGCTCGACAATTGAAAAGAGGAAAATATCGACGAAAAAAGTGCCCCCTCCCTGTAGAAAAGTGCCCAGTTTAGGGTGAAGGAATTAATGTTTTTGGCCAATTTTTCAATATTTGTCGTCTGAAGGGTCAGCTTCAAAATGATACCAATCTCGTAAAAATCCGTTCCTTCTGTCGAAAGTTTTAGGCAGACATACATACATACATACATGCATACATTTAAACAGCTGGTGGTATTTATATTATAGATTAGCGGAGGGTAGGGGCTTTGCCTGGCTGTAAAATACACTTAAATATTATATTTTAATTTGTTCAGATTTCGTATATATTATTATAGAGTAATGATTTCAGAAGTAAAAAAAAAAGTATTTAAGGTGTTAACAGCTGGAATCGAAACCGAAACTGTAGCATTCAAAGCTGGTGATGTTACCACTGTAACAATGTGATACGCATATAAACCAATTAAAAATTAAAATAAACTTTGATTTCGATTCTAGCTGATGGCACCCAGGTCATGTGTGTGTATATATATATATATATATATATATATATATATATATATATATATATATATAGTTTTGATCTTACTACTATATATTAAGTTCAATATAATAATCGATAGAAAATTGTCTCTGTAATAATAAATATATAATCTGCATTAATTAGAAGATCATATTTAAGCGTATCTTACAACCAGACAAAACTAATTGTTAACAAAAATTACAATCCTTTCTGCGATGTAATCATATTTGGTACAATTAAACCATTATATCTTTTTACAAACTAAACTGGGAAATAGTTATCGTGAAATGAAAAAGGACACAAGTTTAGTCCGCCAAGTTCGAATTTTGCTGATTCCATAGCACGACTTGCATTTATGGATGTTGACAACCTTCATGTTGTTCATTGTGTAAGTACAGATTTATATGAGAGACCACATTAAAGCTACCAAGATTTTTAAGTAAAAGTGGCCCCAGGTCTTACCTCCTCCCTTTGGGAATGTGTTAACTTATTGATAACTATCTCAGGCATCCTGACCATGGAATGCCAAGGAGGCTGCCCAGGCAATTTTTAAGAGGCCAGAGTGCATTTCCTTAAGGGGATTCTGGCTTTAGTCCCCTCAGCTCCCACCTTTCTGTAACATTTTCCTGCGGTGCGAAGGAAGTTTGTGTTATCTACTTAATGCTCACCTCCTGGTTTAGCGAAGCTGGATGAAAAAAATATGAGGGATGTAATTTTTATGATTATTATTATACCCCGCAGAAACTTGTGATTAAAGAAAGAAGATTTTCTGTGATCGTTTCTAGGACTTATTAACGAGGGTGTAAAGGAAACGCACCCATCAGGTAAAAATAATACCAGCAAAGCAAAGTATCACGCTACACAAGCTTTAAAAAAAAAAAAAAAAAGGAAAAAAAAAAAGGCGCCTTCGTCGATGTTACTTAACATATATAAAATACAACATATTTGTTTATACAGCTTTCAAATGCTCTTACTTGTCTGATCAACCTTGTTGGCATTCCCCAATAGGCGATTAACAATAAACTACTCCCTTCTCAAAGGGCAAAAAAGTAAAGCCTGAGAGGGTGAACCTCCTAGAACTTTACAGGATCATACCTCAGACCGACAGAACAAGGCCACACCAAGACTCGGTTTGCCTGATTTTGTATGCAATCTCCACCTCAAAGAGCGGCACGTTGACACACCGGTTCTTGCCAGATCACCGAAGTTAAGCAACATTAAGCCTGACCAGTACCAGATGGGTGACCATTTGGGAAGGCGAGGAGCTGTATGTACCGCAAGATTAAATACCAAGTTGCGTTTTATTGTTCTCTCAAGGGTAGATGGGCATGGGCCTCTCTTAAGCCATAGTAGGCAACCCATCTAGTGATGGCGTCACGATAAAAAGTACCCTTGAAAGCCTTAGCAAAACATAAAGTATTCAGCTACAGACAAGATTTGAATTACACTGCAAAACTTGTGTAGTGAGTTCGATCTTGGCTGCTGTGCATACAATGATACGAAGGGTAGCTAATAACAGCATAGTATGACTTATTGACCAGTTCCATTCTACTGTTGGTATTGGTTTCCGCAGTTTTCTAGCATAGGCTATCAAAGTAAAAAGAATTTTCAGGCATCAAGGGACTTCTTCAGCGAAGAGATGGGATTTTGGCAGCTAGCAGATTCTATGGAAGAACTCATAAAACAAGGGAGACAACTCTGTGGCGATATAAAGGGCTGAAGCTTGGCAAAAAGTGTGAGATCTATTAGGTTAGAAATTCTTAGTGGTACCCAACATGCATTGTTCAGGAGTCTTTTTATTTTCATTTTTTTTTTTTTTTTTTTTTTTTATTACATTTTCACCCCAAACAAGGCAAATTGCCACTTTGGTGTAGGAGGCTACTATCAGGGGCAACAACTACTGGGGTACTATGTAGGGATTTGGGCAGCAAGGTGTCGGTTCACGTTACACTTGAACTTCTGCACGTCAGTACTGTTGGGGAAGCAGGGACCTGGAATGGAATTCCAGAGTCTTGCGGTTCTGGGGAAGAAACTATTGGAGTAAAAAGATCTTTTACATCTAGGGACCTCTACAGTGTGGGGGTGGGATCTAGTAGCCTGTCGGGTTTGTCGAGGGTGCTCGCGTCGTGGGGGCACAAGTGATTGCAGTTCATCAGAGCATTCACCACTAAAATACTTGTAGAACAGGCAGAGGGATGCAACATTTCGTCGATGGGACAGAGGCTGAAGCTTAGATGCCAGTTCAGGGCCTATCAGATTTGCGACTCTCTTTTGAACCTTGTCAAGGAGCGAGAGACTAGTAGCCGATGCACCAGCCCATAGAGGCATTCTAAGTGGGGAGTCGTGCAGCTAAAATCCAGTTACAGAAGCTTTCCAAGGCAGAGAATTAATCGATAAATCGATCAGCAAGAAGAACCATGTAGAGGTTGCCAACATCCATAAGTGGAAGTGGTGCTATATAATTGACGGGTTCAAACTTGGTATGATAGTGGTTAAGTGATTTATGATACGGACTGAAAACTGAAAGGTGCCAAGTTTGAAATCATTTTGTTCTACAGAAATTCTTCCATCAACCCAACATTTGACCTTGTGTCTTACCTCTTGGATAGTCATCTCATGGTTTAGTTTATCTCTATAAAGAAATATGAGAGATGTAATCTATATATTAATACCGTAGTACCTTTAACGGTTTCCAGACTATAAATTATTCGATCGAGCGATCCTATTTATTAAAAAGGAGGATAGGAGGTGATAATATATTACAAACATTAAATTAGTATATAGATACTCTGATTTAATTTTCATAGTATACTATCACCTTTTATCCTCCTTTTTTAATAAATAGGATCTCCCAATCACTGAAGAAGCAATGTAAAAAAAAAAAAAATTTTTAAATGATGTCGCTTTTAGGCCGTACATGAAACTAAAATATACCTTCTTAGTCTTCTGGTTATGATCCAAGAATAGTATCTGTTCTGTCTAAAGATGGTATAATGATATCATGGGGTTTCTGTTCACACCAGGCGTCCATACAATGAAAATATGCCACAAAGTCCAATAAGAATATTGGAGATAAACCATAATGACCAGATATATTCTGACACTAAATTAACCAGATTACTTAGATAAATACTTTTGCAGTTTTAACAAAAGGGATACAATAATATCGCAGTGTCTCTATTCGTACTGAACATCCATAGAATGCCTAACAACAATATCTAGCCTGTCCAATGTGACTGCAGCCAAGACTGAACTCATTACACGAGTTTGTAGTGTAATTCAAATCTTGTCAGTAGCTGAATACTTGATGATTCGCCAGGACTCTCTAGGGTATATTTTTTATCGTGATGCCATCACTAGATGGGGTGCCTACGATGGCTTAAAGAAGGATAGACCGTGTCAGTTTCTCAACCTGGTATTTTACTTCGCGGTACATACAGGGCTTTGCCTTTTCAAATGGTCACCCATCTGGTACTGGCCAGGCTCAACGTTGCTTAACTTTGGTGATCTGACGAGAACCAGTGTGTCAACGTGATTGTGCCGTACAATATATCAGCAACAATATATTACATATGAAAGGTGCCGCTGTAGAATTTCCACACGTCGCCGCTATTTTTTATGATTATTATGATAAACTTTTGCTTAGCACGAACGTGTGATTCAAGAAAGTTTTTCTGAGATTTTTGTAATGCATATTAATGCGGATAGAAAGGAAACGCACCCCTCAGGTAAAAATAATACCAGCAAAGAAAAGCATCCCACAACACGAGCCAAAAAAAAAAAAAGAAAAAAGAAAAGAAATGCTTTTGCTGAAGTTACTTAACGTAAAAATGAAATCCGACATATTTGTTTATACAGCTTTCAAACAATTAAAGCATCTGGAAAAGTCGAAAGAGTTGTCAAATGTGGTTTGAGTGGTGGCACCCTTTATAACGCGGGGGTAAATGCACTTGTTCGCTAAGAAAAACCTAGAGGATACGTCAACATATTCGGTTACGAATATTCTTTGCATAATCTCCATAAGAAGCTAAAAAATCACAGTGTACATCTATAAATATTAGCATGCACTCTCTCATGACGACATAGGCCTCTTCTTGCCTATGTTTGTACCTTTCCAGAGTGCCCTTTTAGGGGAGCTACTTATCTCCCTCCTCACATTAAATTGACTTCCTAATCTTTTTGTAAGTGTGAATCAGGTAAGCCCCACCCACACCATAACAAAATAATGTTGGCCATAAAATTACCAAATCTAAAGCATCAAAAAGATATTATTATTAGTAGTAGTAGTAGTTGTAGTAGTAGTATGATGATGATGATGATGATGCGGCGGATACGTCCGGCATTGCTCGGTCATGAAATACTCTTAAATATGATATTTTAATTTATGCAGCTTTCATATTTATTATTCGCACATATTTTATTGAAGAGGATCTTCGTTCTTCTTTTTGTGATCTTTCTTGCAAATTTTTCTTGTTTTCGTACAAGTATTTTTGTTGTGGGATCCAAAGTTCTTATAAAGTCCCCTAGTTTACCGAACGTTTTCGGTCTCGATTGACCATCGTCAGGGTTGTTCTTCCCGTGCATCCTACTTATTGATTGAACAACCCTGACGATAGTCAATCGAGACCGAAAACGTTCGGTAAACTAGGGGACTTTATAAGAACTTTGGATCCCACAACAAAAATACTTGTACGAAAACAAGAAAAATTCGAAAGAAAGATCATAAAAAGAAGATTATTATTATTATGGAGCCAATACTCTATTGATTATTATATTGTACCCAATATATAGTAGCGATTTCAAAATTTTTTTTTTTTTTTTTAAATATATGTCTTCGGTGTCATCAGCTACAATTGAAACCAAAATATTTAGCACTCCAGCCTTAGTTGTTACCGTTTGAGCTATCATCAGCTAAATAAGAAATGGTTTAAAATGAACTGACTTTAACGTATCAATGTATATTTGCACATGCGTACAAAAGCACTTTAAGTCAACTTGCGCCTGCCAAGTTCTAATTTTTTTTTTTTTTTCAATTTTGACCCACTAGCAGCTATTTTTATCGGCTAAAAATCCATGAAATAACGGTCCATAAAAAGTTCAATCTTGACCTATCTTGCACTGCTATGCAACCTTGCATCTTGGAGGAGATGCACTTTGAAAAAATGGAGACAAACAGACAGACATAATGAGTTTTATAAATTAGATTAATATCCTCAATTAAATCCCTTCCCCCCTCCCCCCGCTCAAAAAATGAGATTCTAATATTTTGCAGTGGGGAATCAGTTTTTGTACATAAATTTAATGTCAAATGATCCTCATTTCCAGGCCATTCTAGCGTTTTCGGGCAGTTAAAAATTTTATTTTTATTTTATGAACTATGGAAGATAGATTCTACACGCATTTTTTTATTTTTTTATTTTTTTTTTTTTTTTTTTTTTTGTGGAGAAATGCGTGACTTACCTGGATAGACCACGTGCGGGTCGGTCACCGAAAATAAATAAAAAGAAAGAAAAGAAACGGTCAAGACTCTTATTTATAGAGTAGTGATCACGTGAGTTAGAAGAATATGCAAATAGAGGTGAACGATTTTGCGATATAAAAAGCCTGTGTTGTTAAGAGGGGGGAGAGACTGTTAGCAGAAGTCAGTGCTGTCAGACGTGCTTTAGAGTTTTGTTATTATATGCTGTGCTCGATTATTGGAGAGAAGAGAAGAGGAGGAACCAAGAAGACATTCTGCAGGTACTTTGATACAACGGGGGCGCAATTCAACAATCAACCATTTCCTTTGGTTTAAGAACACAAAGGAATCGAGATACTTGACTTTGTGTTGGTTTTATTTTTAACGATTATGTGTAGTTTTATTACTTGGTCCATCGGTCCTATTGGTCCTATACGAGTCTGTAACGCATTTCCATTGTATAGACGCCGGGTGCGAATATCATAGCATTTTTAGGCATACAGATACCACACTTGGATCCTTACTAGAAGTCCAATAAGGTATATTTTAGTTTTATGTACGCCCTAAAAGCAATATCATTTTTTTTTTTTTTTACTTTTTTTTTATATTGCGTCTGCAGTGATCGGGAGATCCTATTTATTAAAAAGAAGGATAGAAGGTGATAACATTCTATGCACATTAAATTCACATATCTATATACTAATTAGAATGATCCTAAACTGATGAATCATTTTGCATCCAAATTTTATACAAAACAGATCCCCTTCTCTAAACTAAAATGATAATTTGTGTTTTTTTTTAATTTTTTTTTCTTTCGTCTTCTCATCAAGTTTTATGAGGGTTTTCGCATATAATTATCTAAAAAAGTAGAATCTCATTTGTTTTTGTTTTTTTAAATTTTGTTAGGAGGTTAAGTTTAGGGTGCTAATCTATAAATTTATCCTTGAAAATGTACGCGTTATTTTGTAAGTGAAGTGGTGCAAATGTAACCTTATAGTACGCAAGAAAACCAAAGAAACAAACCAACATTTTTATTTCTTTCACTTTTTTTTTTCTAAGGCAGTCAGTGTGTTTTTTTAATCATAATTCCTCTCATTCGCAGCATTTTGCTTCCTGCCATAAAGTTGAAACTTTATACGCGACATTCATTCGTATGTTTACCTGGGCAATCCTCTTCTCTGCCGCAAAGTTATGGCGGTCGTCATTAGAGTTAAGTATCTACCAAGACAATCTTTGTTACATAATCTGACTTGCAAAACTATCTCGACAGATCTAATCAACATTTGAGGGCTGTGCCAAAAGGCGTCGGTGGGCAGCTGGCAGTGTGCCGACATCTGGGCTCAATTGCCCCATCAGTGGGCGAAATTGTGGTTTTCTTGAATGTAAAGTCATTCTTGAAGCAAAAGAGAATGGCAGTATTAAATCCAGTTAGAAAAGCTTTCCTAGGGGAAGAATTAATCAGTCGTGGTCAGTAGAAGCGTAGTAGTCTTCTCGTTTTGAGACAGGAAAAAAAAAGAATGAAAAAATTCAGTCTTACAAGTCTGGATTTTTGAGATGAAGCATGGATGTTTGTATTGCTTAGATTAATCGGACAATTATTTTCATCTTGAGTGTTATCTGCACAACGTTTCAGTCGATGTAACTTCGGACCTTTGTCAGGTGTAAAAGTCGCCATGTTTGGCAGGAAAATAAAAAGGGGGGAGTAACTACTCTCTTTTTTATTGTCCCCTGCCTCTTATCTCCTATCAATCATAATGATAAGATAAAAAAAAAAATTTTTTTAATCTACATCTGGTTAAAAAATGGATGCGATCAATCACACTGAGACCAACAACCTTTTAGTTTCGTAAATATCATGTTTCTAAAAACATACAAACGGTTGATGGATTTTATTAAAAAGTTAATCATAAGTTAGAAATGATATCCATAGAGTTCCTTGATAATTAAATTATCTTTATAATTCGTGTAAACTTACTTCCAACTAGATCCAAAGATTCGAAACTTATTTTCCTGCCAAAACATGGCGATTTTTACACCTGATGAAGGCCGAAGGTTACATCGACCGAAACGTTGTGCTGATAACATTCAAGATAAGAACAATTGTTCGATGAATATAACCAATACAAATATTCAGTCTATTTTATAAAGCTACTAGCGGGGGGTACCCGGCGATGCCCGGGTGTTTAGAGGTGTGAGAGGGGGGTTAAAAAAAAGTAAGTATGAGGATCGAACCCGAACCCTTGAGGCAAAGTTGTGAAAAAAAACCGTGCGACGTTAACCATTGCCCAACCGCGACAAACACGGAAACACGTTTGAATTTATTTAATTACTTGGATTAAGCAGGTGCTCGTTTTAATGAGGTAATGAGGTCAAGTTTGACTGTGGGATTTCATTTACTGCTGAACGCTTCCCCCCCCCCCAAGATGTTATCGGAAAAAGACTAACCCACATGCGGCGAGCAACAAATATTGAATATTTATCTTCCCGAAATCGAGCAAATTAAATAGACAGGCGAGCTTCGTTGTTAACTGTGAGATATAACGATTTATATGTGATATAAAAAGTTTTAAAAAGTTGTGAAGCGAGCGACCGCTTCTCTGAAAGAAGCCTTTTGTAGACACACAGAAAAAACGAAAACACATACATACATACATACATTTTCGCTTTTATATTTATAGATTACGGCATCCGACTGGTTCATTCTCGTTACACATAGTTATAAACAGAACGCCCAAGTCTCTGAAATGTAAGATTGGTCTCCTTGTTGCTTCGGTTGCTTGGAGATCTGGGTAGAAAGTACCAGTCAAGGATCTGTTTTTGCAAATCAGCCCATCAGGTGATAGGCCATTTACGTGTACCTGTCAGACTGAGGTGCACCACCTGGATAGTACCTAAGAGGGCTACTCTCCCAGGCCTTGCCACCCAGCTTTCAGGTGGAGTAAGTTATTTGCTTACTGCCTGAAGCGCCCCTATTGGGGAATGTCGACGGGGTAGTCCAGGCAATTGTTTCTAGGCCAGAGTACTCCTCTTCAGAGGTGCTGGTTTGAACACTCCACCTTCCAACCTTGTGTAGCATCTTGCTGTGGTGGGCAGCAAGTCAATAGCTACCCTTATTACATTCATTTTAATATTGCAGGGTTGGTCTCCTCGCTGGTTCCGTTTCTTTGAGATCTGGGTAAAAGTACCTATCAAGAATCCATTCTTGATAATCGTCCCGACTGGCGATGGGCCATTTACTTGACTCAATAATTATCAGACTGAGATATGCCGCCTGGGTATTTCCTAGGAAATTCACCTTCCCAGGCCTTGCCACCCAGCTTTTGGGTGGAATAAATTTTGTGCTTGCTACCTGAGGCGCCCCTACTAGAAAATACCAACGGGGATGCCCAGAAAATTTTTGATTGGCCAGAGTATCTCTCATTTAGGGGTGCTAGCTTGACATCCCCACATTCCGACCTTGTGTCACATCTTCCTAAGGTGAGCAGCATGTAAATATCTACCCTCCCATTATTTTTATGCGGTAGGGTTCGTCTCCTCACTGCGTCGGTTGCTTGGAGACTTGGGTAGAAAGTATCAGTCAAGAATCTATTCCTGATAATCAGCCCAACAGGTGATGGGCCATTTACGGGGCCCAGTACCTGTTGGACTGCGGTATGCCGCCTGGGTAGTACTTAAGAGGTTCACCCTTCCAGGCCTTGCCACCCAGCTTTCATGTGGAGTAACTTGTTTACTTCTTGAGGCGCTTCTGCTGAAGAATGTTAACAAGGATACCCGGACAATTTTTGTTAGGCCAGATCGCCCATCCTTTAGGGTTGCTAGCTTGACATCTCTACCTTTCAAGCTTATGTTACATCTGGTTTGGTGAAAAGCAAGTGAATATCTACCCTCCTCGTTCTTTTGAATGTTGTAGGGTTTGTCTCCTCATTGTTTCAATTGCTTAGAGCCCTGGGTAGAAAGTACCAGTCAAGAACCTGTTCTTGACAATCAGCCTGACACATGCCGGGCCAGGAACTGACCTAATACTTATCAGTTAGGTACGCCACTTGGATATTACCTTGGAAGTCTCCCCTTTCCAAACTTTACCACTTGGCTTCCGAGTGGAACAAGTATATAGCTTGCTGCCTGAGACCCACCCTACTTACGAATGCCGACAGGGATGCCCAAGCAATTTTTTCTAGGCGATAATGTCCCTCCTTTAGGGGCACTGGCTTGAAATCCTCACCTTCACATCAAGCAGTAAGCTATAAACTTACTTGAAAGATGGGAGGCAACGATCTGGGAGGGTGGATCTCCTAGTAATACCCAGAACCACACTACCTACATCCGATAGATGTAATGTCATTCCCTATGGTCATATAGCCTATATATAGTTTAATTTCATTTTATGTGTCAATAAAAGCTAGAGAACCCTAAGAATCTAACCAACACGAGAACCTCCAACCAAAAAGCCTTTCGTGGACATACACAAACGCTCGTGCCCATTTTTTTTTTTTTTTTTTTTTTTTACATGGGGATTACCACTTATCAAGGCCCGAAAGCCACTCAAGGATAAGGGTTATTGTGTGTACAGTAATCAATGAGATAGTATTGTAGTAATCATTAGTATTGGGGGTTTTGATAGAGTGTCTTACTTAAGGGGGCGGTTTGTCAGGAGTTTGTTTACGTTGGACTTGAAGACGTCCAAGTTGTAGTCAGGTAGGAAACAGACAAGCGGCAGAGAGTTCCACTGGCGTGCAGTTCTAAGAAAGAAGCTTTGCTCATGGAATCTACGTTTGGATTTAGGCACAGATAAAGAGTGGGGAAAATTATTGACAGTAGTTTCAGCCAGACGGGTGTTTCTTGTAAAAGATTGACGAGGGAGGACGAGGGATTGGAGCTCAGACGAGCACCTGCCATGGAAATAATGATAAAACAAAGACAAGCTCTCAACGTCTCTTCTTTTGTCCTTTTATATATATGATGATCTGCTGTTGCTTCTTCTGTGGTTTTATACTTTCCAACTATCAGAAGTCTGTGTTCTCATCGGGATTTATGGAGCTAGTTTGGAGGGAATTGTAATATATATATATATATATATATATATATATATATATATATATATATATATATATGGAACGGTAGATGTATGTAAATGTGTGTCTGTGTGTAAATATTTAATCGACAAACTTTTAAACTACAGGTCACATAACACTGAATTTAACAGGAAATAATAATCATACACCAAGGATGGTTTATAACGAGTAAAATTTTTGTTTGGATGGATATTATTCATCCATCAAAACAAAGATTTTACAGAAATATGTCAGTAAGTTGAAATGCAAAATGTTCATTTCAAATTGCCGACACATTTCTATTACTTTTGCACATCCGCAATTACATTCCAAGTTTGAAATGTTTTAATTTTAAATCTTTCTTAATTTGTAAATAGCTCAAACGGCTGGGAATGCATCTGGAGTGCTAAATGTTTTGGTTTCAATTCTAGCTGATGTCAGCCAAGTCATTTTTTTTTTTTTTTTAACTTTTAAAATCAGTATTAGATATATATAGTATTCAATAGAGGGTTGGCTCTGTAATAATGAATATGAAATCTGCATGAATTAAAATATATTTAAGCGTATTTTACAACCCAGTAAGGCCGGGCGCTTCCAGCTAGGATACACTAAATGAATGTTACCAAAGCCAATAAAAGTTCCTTTCCTACCTACCTGGCTCAATTTTTGTGTTTTTAAAGTACTTTTAAATGCTCTTTCTTTTTTTTCATCTCAAACATTCCCTTTTAACGAGGATGACTTCCAGCATTCCCCGCCCCCTTTTTTTTCCTACTTCAGAGGTTGATAAGAGTAAAGACAAGATTCCCTTTTTTTGGAAATGATGTCAAAGTGACAAACTCTCTGAAATCTAACCATATTTGGTACGAATAAACTCAAGTCTATGACTGACTTGTCCACCAAGCTTCAATCATAAATGCCCAACAGTTTTGTTTAATTGCCGTTCAGTTATATGCAGAAACATTTTTTGATCTTCCCCTTAGTTGGAGATCATAAATGCGTTTTCACACTCACTGTAACAGAGAGCATATGAGAACGTGGGAAAATAGCAGCAAGAGCTGTAAGATAGCTGGCTTGCCGGGGGGGGGGAAGCATTTATGCAAATTAGGAAGTATGCGTGAGCTGGTACGAGAACAAAAAAGAAAAAAAAAAAGGGAAAAAGGAAAAAAAAGAAAAAAAGGAAAAAAAAGGACACCACGTGGTCGAGGAGAAAGAAAGTCGGTGTGAAAGGAGATGGACGTGTAAAATGAATGGAAATAGAAAGAGTAAGGTAAGAAAAAGAGTAAGGTCAAAAGAAAAAAGAGTATGGTCAAAAAAAGATGGATGTATAAGAAATGACTGTCTATGGCCGGAGTGTAGTGGAGCAGAAGCAAGAGGAATTTTTAGATTGTGTCAGTCGAGAGAATAACAGTAATAAATGCTTTTGATAAAAAAGAAAGAAAAAATGCCGACCCGGATTTTTCTTTCTTTCTTTCCTTTGTTTGTTTTTGTAATGTTGCATCACTTGCTCTCAATGGATTTGCATTTGTGGAGTTTTCTCAACAATAATGTCTATCAGAACGATCCTTAGACTTGTATTATTTGGATTATTCAGACTACTGTTCTCATCTTGAGTGTTTTTAGCGCAACATTTTGCTCAATGTAGCCTCCTTGTCGAACTTGGAAATCTTTCTGCTGAACTCGGGAATCTGTGCGGAATTTTAAATGGAATCCTTTATTTAATCCACGGCTGTGGGTGTGTGTGTGTGGGGGGGGGATAGCATGTATTCGCTCCGTCAGCAATTAAATCATTTGCAGTTGTGAAAATTGAACCTTTAACCTCTGGAAGAGTGTCACTTAGAACTGAATGTTTACTTTATACTTTATCCGTTACGGCATGGGGCCCTTGCAGACAATTCTAGTATGAATTTTTTAAGCCTTAAAAATATTCTTGTTTTTAGATGTAGAATTTTACTAGTTATCGTTGTAGATGACTACTTCTTACTATATATATATATATATATATATATATATATATATATATATGGTGAGTTTATTATTTATAAGTAATCATTCCCATATTGTGTTAAATTCTATACTAGGCCTGCTTAGTAGTTGCTTATCATCTAGTATATGCGCTGTTTCTTTGAGTCATCTTACTTTCCATCATTCTTCTGCCTATAAATTTTACTTCATCCCAAAATTGTAAATAATTTTCCTTTTCCCTCCATATATGGTCAGCCATGCGTGACTTTTCAATATCTTTACATATAACGGCTTTTTTGACATGCTTCTAACCTTACTTTTAATGAGCGACATGTCTTCACCTTTGTATAGTTTTCCATATTTACATGGAATCTCATACAGGTAGTTCTTAGTCATGATTGTTTCCGATTTTAATTCGGACGGACTAACATGCTGATTTTTTTTTTTTTTTTTTTTTTTTTTTTTGATAAAATACAGGGTGGAACGATAAAATTGTCGTCCTAAAGAAAACAACATTAAAGTTTTATTTTAAAATTTTTATTGAAAAAATCAATTCACGACAACTTGATTATGAAGTAGAGCTAACATCCATTCTATGTAGCCGCCTTCAGCCTCAATCACCGCCTTGATATAGGTCCGGAACTAGGAGCATGTCTTTTCCACAAGTGCAGGGGAGAGCTCGGTGAATACTCAGATGATGGCAGCGATCAGGCTGGCTTTAGTGTTGTGGGAGGTCATGTTGGTGATGTTCTCGACGTATGACTAAACGAAGTAGTCCAGTGGGTTCACATCAGGGGAGGAGGGGGGGCCAGTAAGAGAATGGTGCAAAATCATAGCACTCCTTCTGAACCCTTGTGAGCTTGCGCCGAGTTCTGCTGCCAGCGATCACCTCCCTCTTCAGCACATCCAGGTACACTTTGATGCTGATTTTCAAACCAATTTCGAAGATGTGAGGTGGCATGATGTAGCTCTCACTTAAAACAACGGCAAAGACTATAACTATGTGGCAAACCAGTGATGGTTCTGGCTGTTGTGCATCTGATCCTGGCAGAAGTTCTTTTCGTCTGAAAAGAACCAGAGAATGTTTGGCTTCTTGGGATGCTTCAGTTTGTTCAACAACCTGATGGACGTGATTAGCCTGAGGTTCTTCTCAATCAAGATCTGGCTTGTCTGGTGCCTGACCTACACTTCCAATCTTCCTTCACACATGCATTCACAGTTGTGTGTAAGACGCCCAAATCTCTAGCAATCTACTCAATAAGCCGCTGGGGAGTTTCGTCAATTATTGCCTGCACCTTTTTAATGAGCTCCTTGATCCGGGTTCTTAGCAGTGTCCTCATACTTGGGCTTCCACTCCAGCACATCTAAAGGGTCATCTGATGCATTGAGCTGTGCCCTGAAGCATTGATTTGCATTTGGAGGGTGCTGGCAATGGTCCTGTCGTCATAACTTGAATCGGTAAAGAGTATGAGTTATACAGCAGCAGATCTCCGATCTCACTCGTTGAACACTGTGTCACTTTCAGACATGATAAAAGGCTTCTATCGTTCCAGTGATTTGTACACAATTCGCCAACTAGTAAATGGTCTACAGCAAAAACAGAAAACCGGTTTTCATCAAACGGAAATGGAATCATGTCGTCTTTTCTAGGGTGACAATTTTATCATTCCACTCTGTATAAAAAGTCTTCTGTTTTTTTTTGTTTGTTTTTTTCAGATTTATCTAAAAAAAATATGAGTCAAACACTTTTCATTGTCATATCTTTTTTTTTGTAAACATTTACAATTAAAAAAACAAGCACTATCAACGAAAAAAAAGAATTAAGATTTTAAAAAATAAATAAATATTTTTTCTTTTAACTCAAGGTAAAATTTTTTTGTTGGTCCCCGACAAAAGGAGGGTGGACCTGTAAATTCACCTTTGTCCGTTCGTCCATTCGCACTTTTCTCAATAACTACGCCTTGGAATTGTTTTAAATTTTGCACAAACATTAAACATGATATGAGTAAAAAAGTAACAGAACGGATTTTCCGGGGAATCTTCGGTTGCTCCCCTAGGGGTGCCTTTTCGGTTAAAATGACTAAAATTGATACTTGTGTTTATTAAAAAAAATTGATTGTAGTCAGTTGGAAAGCAGGAAAATGGAACAGAGTTCCACAGGCGTGCAGTTCTAATAAAGAAGCTTTGTTCATGGAATCTACGTTTAGGTACAGATAAAGAGTGGGAGAAATTATTGATAGTGGTTTCCACTAGACAAGTGTTTTTCATGAAACTCAGGCCAGGGAGGACCATAGATTGGAGCTCAAACGAGCACTTTCCATGAAAATAACAATAAAGCAGAGATAGGCTCGCAACGTTTCTTCTGTGGGAAAGGGGTTGCAGGGAAGAGAAAAGAGCATCACCTACTAGGTTTCGAGGTTTATTTTGAACTCTGTCAAGGCAAGATAAGCTGCTTCTATCAATCTTGCGGTCAGCTAGCATTCTATATTGGGATATATAATGTAATTTGGGAAGAATTTGAAATTATGTTTTGTTTGCTGACGATATTGTAATGACTGGGCACGTAATGTAAGTTTATGAATGATTAGACTTCAAATGGGGATGATCGAGTCAGAAGGAACTCCTAGTTAATAAAATAGAACTCTATAGTTCTGACAAGTATCTGGTCAATTCAATGTTTTTGACTTTTTTTTTTTAAATTCCATTTTCACCTCAAACAAGACACAGTGCCAATTTGAAGTAGGGGGCTACTATAGGGGACATAAGTTGCAGGGATACTATGTAGGGAGCTGAGCAGCAAAATGTCCACATTACATTTGAACTTTTGCATATCAGTACAGTCAGGAAAGCAGAATCCCGGAAGGGAGTTTCAAAGTCTAGCAGTTCTGGGGAGAAAAAACTATTAAAGTAAAAGGCTTTCTTACATCTAGGGATCTTTCCTGTGTAGGGGTGGGATTTAGCTGCTTGTTGGGTTTGTTGGGGATATTTACGTAGAGGGGGTAAAAGGGCTTGTAGCTAGTCAGAGCATTCACCATTAAAATACTTGTAGAACAGGCAGAGGGATGCAACATTTCATCGGTGGGATAGAGGCTGAAAACCCTGTCCAAGAGTGAGACTAGTAGCAGATGCACCAGCCCAAATGTGACAACAATACTCGATACATGGACGAATGGTGACCTTTTAGAACTACAGGATACTTCCAGGCATAAGTAGCTTTCTAGCATGTTAAAGAGAGCCCACCTTCTTTACAGCGGCCTTGGCAATGCTCTCAATGTATCTGTTCCAACTCATGTTCCCTGTGAACGTTAGACCAAGGAGTTTAAAAGAAGTACTTTCAGGTAATGTGTAAAATTGAAAAAAGATATTAGAATCTCAGGTTGCTCGAACGTATTTGGATTAATTTTACCTCGGAAACAGTTCAATTTTCACACTTGAGAATACGATAACAAATCAAGCTGTGAAACAGAATATGGCGATGGTTCGTTTGCAAGGAAAGAACCCAAAAAGTGTCTACAATATTTAAAACAATTTTACTGGATGAACGAATAGATGATACAAGAAAAAATTAATTGTACAGAAAAGAAGCTTTGCGAGAAATGTGCTTCGTGAAAACTTATCTGGGGTGGAAAGTTTGAATAACAAGTGGCACGTGTGCGTTCCTTAATTCTGGCTTTTTATCGTGTCGGACTTGGTTGCAATTAGTGATGGGACGATTCCAATATTCTTCCCGATTCCGATACAATTAACGATTCTGATTCTTTATAAATCTCTAAATATTTAACTATAAAAGTGTTATTTAGTCCCGATTACTGTAAAAACACATTGTAAATGTGCCTATATTTTCTCAAACGTAAAAACACACTTGTGAGGAGAATGATCTAGAGATTTTAACTTTACTAGAAGTTTAAATCAATAAATAATTATTATTTTATTATTACTATAAGCTGTGGAAGATTTTTCTTCAACCAAAATCAAATACAAAAAAGTAATTTAAGGAATCGGTTTTGGTGTCGGAAACTAGGCTCAAATTTTTCCGATTCCGATACCCCAGAAAGCCCCGATTTTTCCAATTCCCGATTTCAAGCAATCGTCCCAACACTAGTTGCAATACAAACAGGACTTCAGAGTTAAATGGTGGTCAACTTGCAACTGCCGTCTCGGGTTTGTCACAAATATTTTCCAGTTCAGGTCGGTAATGGTAAGACGGGGGCTGGGTTTCTGTGATTGTCATCTTGAACATGTCACCGAGCCTCAGCCGCATATCGCTGGTGGATCAAAAAAAAAGGGGGGGGTGAAAATGAAAACTAGAGTTTTTATAAGCTACCTCACGTTACCCCTAAAGCAGTAGGGACCGGAAATCCTGCCAGCCAAAAAAGGACAAGGTTAATGACTCATCAATGAGAAAGGAGTGGGGGGGGGCATGAATACTAATAAATGACGTGCTGAAATATCACATGAATAAAAAAAATAAGCAGAGAACATTTGTCATGCCTTGTCGTGTTTTGACGTGCCTTCGTCGTGCCATAATTTGGCATGCATAAATAGTAAAATCGGAACTTATATTCCCATGACAACAAATGTGTACCATTGTCGAGATGCAGGGGTGGGATAAGCGTACACAGTGACTAAATTTATCCCACTCCCCACCAGAGCGGACAGCCAGAAGTGAGTTGGTATTTGTGTCCGAAACATTTAAAGCGTTTTGGGTTCCGCCTATATCTATACATGTCTGTCAAAAAAATTAAAGGTCATAAATGAAAATGGATGTCCAATTTGAAATCAGCACCAGAAAATTAGGTCAAAACTTTTGTTTTTATGTTTGCTCCTATTTCGCTTTTTTCATTCAAACAAATCATGTTGACACCCTGGTTCCCGTTAGATCACCGAAGTTAAGCAACGTTGAGCCTGGTTATTACTAAAATGGGTGACCAATTTGGGAATTCCAGGCACTGTATGTAGAAGGACGTCGACACCTCGCTTCAAGATCAGCAAAAACCTAACGTCATCATCTCCCTTAACGGGGATATACATGCGATTAGGACCGCTTGTGAATTTTATACTCCCATGAAACTTCCTCCTTTGGAGGAAGCAAGTTAAACCCGAATAGGTTTAGTGCCGACCAATACACATTATTTGGATTAGTTGGGCTACTGTTCTCATCTTAAATGTCGTTTTCACTACTATTTGGTTGACATAAACTCTGAGCTCCTTTAGGTGTACCTTTTTGAACTCGGGAATCTTTCTGTCAAACTTAGGAATCTGCAAGGAATTTCACAATGAACACTTAATTTAACTTAAGAGTGAATTTTACCAAGTACTCTATCCACAGTGTATAGAGCATTTCGTAAAATTCAGTTCTACAAGTTACACTCTTCTGGAGGTTGAAAGTTCAATCCTCAGTCCGGGCAACATCCAAAATACAAGTGCAAATTACTTAGGATTTCTACTCAGTCATGGCTAATGGAACGTGAGGCTGCTTTCCTCGTTGATTAAACAAAGTACTTAGCACACTATTGGTTTATCCATTCCTCCAGGTTTTTTTTTTTTGCAATGGATGTCAGATAGCTCGCACTCTACTTCTGTAGAACCTGAACTTGTTAATATTGCTAAGACCACCCATCTTTTTAAAAGCATTGGTCATCGACTCTTTCTTTGAGTAGTATCTGTTTTGTTATCATGGGATCATCCTTTTATAGTTGAGATTCTCTTTTTTTTTTCTTTTTTTTTTTTAGATTTTTTAAAATTTGTAATGTTTGAATTATTCAGACTACTATTCTCTTCTTCATTGTTATTTTCACAACGTTTCAGCCGATGTAACTTCCGACCTTCTTCAGGCGCCTCTTTTGAGATAAGAATTGATAATTGAGATTATTCAGATTGCTATTCTCATTCTTGAAGATACAAGGGGAAATCCCTATTACAGGTGGTAATAACTAGGAATAACTTAAAATGATCAATTCTACCCAGTCATAGCTGAGGGGATGAGAACAAGCTACTCCTGTGGATTAAGTAAAGGTTCTGTTTGAAATTCTGTATTGGTTCCTGAATTGGTAAATATATACCTTAAGAAGATGGGAGGTCATATAGTTTCGATATTGTCAACATAACACACAAATGTGTTCAAATTGTTCAGTTTAAAATTCTGTATTGGTTTCTAAGTTTAATACAATGTTTGATTGGTTGTTTTTGTTTTATGGTATATTAACCCTTTTCAGATTATTTAATGCCAAATCCAGTGATTTTGAAGAAAAAATTTTTTAATGAATATATATATATATATATATATATATATATATATATATATTCTTTTTTTTTTTTTTTTTTTTTTTTTTTTTTTTTTTCAAGTCGGTTTCTATTTAACCCATAGTTGGGACCCTAAAAGGGTCAGAGTGAACCTGGGAGCAATGGCAATTAAAAAGTGGCTCCACACTCCCTAAAGCCCACAAGCTGGGGCCTCACCATTGGATACGGTGTAAGGTCATATCCAGGACCAGACAATGTTTGAAAATGCGCCTAAAAAACTGGAAATGTGAAAATAACATGAAGGAAGAAAACAAAATCTTTTTTTTATCCTTTGTGGTAGAGGCCCTGTCGGTGGGGCATTAGAATACACCGACTGCCCCCCCTCTGCAAAAGGTAAAAGTCCCTCAATGGGGGTCCTGGATATGACCTTAAACTATATCCAGTGGTGAGGCCCCAGCTTGTGGGCTTTGGGGAGTGTGGAGCTACCCTTTAATTACCATTGCTCCCAGGTCAACTCTGACCCGGAGTGGTAGTACCTGTTAGGGTTCCAACTATGGGTTCAATAGAAACAGACTTGAAAACAAAAAATATATTCTATTAAAAATTTTTCTTCAAAATCTTTGGATTCGGCATTAAATAACCCGAAAAGGGTTGATATGCCATAAAACAAAAACAACCAACCAACCTTTGTGGTAGAAAACGAATTCTAGTCAGTGAATGTCATACAATGTGGAACCAGAGATTGGAGCTCAGTCGAGCACCTTCCATGGAAATAACGGTAGCATAGAGAAGGACTAATAACGTCCCATCTATGAGGAAGGGGCTATGAAGAAAGGACTTTTGTATTTTGTATTCAAGGCAGGAAAGAGTATTCCAAGCGGCAATTCAACCACTGACAGCCATAGTACTTCATTCAAACTCCTCGGTTTAACGTTCACAGGGAACATGAATCGAAATAGATACATTGAGGGCATTGCCAAGGCTGATACAAAGACGGTGGGCTCTGTGTACCATGCTAGAAAGTTATTCATGCCTGAGAGTATCCTGTACCGCTACAAGGCCACCATTCGTACATGCATTGCTGATCCATTCCTCCAGAGGTTTTTTTGCAATGGATATCAAATGGCTTACACTAATTCTGTAGAACATGAACTTGTTAACATTGCTGAGACCACTCCTCTTCTTAAAAAACATTTGTCATCAAACCTTGATCTTGAGCAACCGTTATCCTCCTCTCCTGATTATAGTGAAGCGATCCACTTTTCACCCTGTCTGCAGACCCTTCCTTATCTATATATTCCTGGGATGGTTCATCCAGAAAATACTTAGCATACGTTTGGTTGGCCCATTCTTTGAGTTTTTTTTTTTGCGATGGAAGGTCTTTGAGTATTTTTGGCCATTCTTTTTTGGAAAAAAATCTAAAATCAACAGCACTTTCGTTTATTTTCGTTTGCCATTTGTTCGCCTCAAGCAAGCGTTAGGAATTACTGTTATAAGGACCAGATTTATATAAGAATGTGGCAACCTCGGTGGGGAGTTTGGCAGTAAATTTTCACAAACGAAAATAAACTCCAAAGTTTTATGAATGAACAAGAACATTTTTTTTTCATCCAACATACACAGAACATTCATTTAAAGAAAACTGGAGAGAGATTAGCTCCAGGGACGGAATCAACTCCACCCTTGTTAATTGTTTACTCTTTTTCTACTTTCTATCTTTCAACTAAGCAGTCTCTGAAATCTATTGCGTTCTTTTATACATTTTTTTATATCTAATTAAAATGTCCATACTTCAATCCACACGTTTACACCAAATACTCAATTCTTATCAGTTCACTAGCAGGGGGCGCCTGGCGTGACCTAGTCATAAAATACACTTAAATATGATATCTTAATTCATGTAGATTTCATATATATTATTATAGTCAATTCTCCATCGATTATTGCATATTATATTGTACCGAATATATAGTAATAATTAAAAAAAAAATTTTTTTTTAAATATGTGACGTGTGCTATCAGCTTGACAAGCTTCTGGGCTTGACCTTTACTCCTGATCTGAAATGGAACACATATATCAAATCCGTTGTCAAGGTCGCTGGAAAAATGGTGGGATCCTTCTATTGATCAAATAGATATCTCACTGATGATACAATTCTCTATCTATATAAGAGCCAGGTACATCCAAGGATGGAGTACTGTTTCCACATCTGGGCAGGAGCTGCCTTGATAAGGCTCAAAATAGATTTTGTAGCCTAGTAGGGGATGCCCTTTTCTCTTCTTTGAAACCTCTTTCTCACAGAAGAGATGTTGCGAGTTTGTCTCTACTTTGTTATTTTCATGGCAAGTGCTCGTCTGAGCTCCAATCTATGGCCACTCCCACCGCCAAACTTTCACAAGAAACACTCGTCTAGCTGAAAACATTATCAATAATTTCCCCCACTCTTTATCTGTGCCTAAACCTAAACATAGATTCCATGAACAAAGTTTCTTTCTTAGAACTGCATGCCTGTGGAACTGTCTTCCATTTTCCTGCTTTCCGGCTAACTACAATATGGTTGTCTTCAAGTCCAACATAAACAAGTTCTTGATGAGTCGTTCCACTTGAGTTAACAAATTTACCGAATTTCCATTACTAACGATTACTATATTGTCCAATTTTACTACTGTACACTCTTTAACCCTTATCCTCGAGTGGCCTCTGGGCCTTGATAAGTGGTGGTGCTTATGTAAAAAAAAAAAATCAGCAAGAAGCGAAACCGAAACCAAAACTTATAGTGTTCCAGCCTGAGATGTTACCATGTGATTTATCGTCAGTTGGATGAGAAATAGCTAAAAATGGATTGACGTTAATGTATAACTGTATATATATATTAGCAAATGCGTGCAAAAGAACTTTAAGTCGACTTACGCTTGCCAAGTTCCAATTTCTTTCAATTTTGACCCCTTAGCGGCTATTTTGAACCAGATAATGACCCATAAAAAACGGTCCACAAAAAAATGCAATCATTTTGAACCAACTAGCATCACTTTGCGATCTTTCATCTCGGTGGAGATGCAGTTTGAAAAAATACAAATGGAAAAACATAGTGAAATACATAAATGAGATGAAACCATATTTCATGAATGAACAGTAACACTTTTGGCCTTTTGGCTAGGATCTAGGTATCTGTTACGATACCACACTTCACCTTTTCTGTTCTCGGTCAGTGGAGGAGAAATCCTTCATGACTGAGACAATTTTGATTTTTGTTCCTATTTACAGTATCCCTTTTAGGGGATCTGGATTTTCCCCACATTTAAAACTGACCTTGTGTCTAACTCTGTCCTCGTGGAGAGGCAAATAAACAGGAACATTAACACTTATTTTCATTTAACCTATATAGAACATTCCTTTAGAGAAAGATGGAGAGAGATTAGCCCCAGCAATGGAAACACCGACCCCCCCCCTTTTGTTAATTGTATCCTTTTTTTTCTCTACTAACTTTCTCCACTTTCTGTCTCTCACCTAATCAGTCTCTGGAATTTATTACGTATTTTCTTTTACATTTTTTATAATATCTAATTAAAATGTCCATAATCCAATCCACGCGTTTACACCAAACACAATACTCAATTCTTATCAGTTGATTACACCATCTGTTCAAACGCATGTCATGTGGAAACGAAAATTAACTACATCCATGGTTGTTAATTCATTGCCTATCAAGAGTTGCATGACCTAATGTTATCAACGTTCGATAAAAAACACTTTTTTTTTCACAAGATGCTTGACTGCGATCTAATCTTTGGTTACTCCTTGTCGGACATTCTCAGAAAGAACTCGTACTGCTATTATATTTTCACTTATCAATGCATGTATAAACCATTCTTGTAATAGAAATTGCTTCAGATAAGGCATGAAGCCGCTTGATGTAGGTGTTAAATATTCAGGCCGTATGTACTGTGAAATCATTTTTGACAAGTATAGGTGTACATGGCGACAATAAGCAAGAAACAACATTAAATAATTATTAAATGTATCAAAAGGTCATTTGGATAAAATTAAGGCACATGCATGGGAAGAAACAACAAACATGATCAAGTGTCAAAAAAATAAATGTTTCGATATTGAGCAAAACTGAATTTTTTTGGTTTTCTTCTTTCTTGACTGACCATGGAGATTTCAGATGCTAATGCGAGAAGAGAGGAACCAGCAGAGAAAGACAGACAAAGTGGGCTAGATGGTCGAGGGCGCCGCTAGCAATACAATGGTTGAGGTGTCAGTGCAACTCGGACCTAGGGAAGAAACAACAAGCATGATCGATTGTCCAAAGATGTTGAATGTTTGAAAGGTCATTTTTGGCAAAAATTATACACGGGTGCAATGAAGTCACATGAAAGTTGCGTCAATTCAATGAAATGATAATGGCTGAATAAAACGCCCTTGAAATATGGTTACAGTGGCAATGCTGACCCAAGGGGGTGATTCTATAGGTCACAAACCATCTTACTTACCATCCATAACTGTCACCGGCAATAAACATATATTGTTATATTTTCATATTTCAGTAAACACAGCAGAGATACAACAGCATATTATTTCAAGATCTAGAGCAATAGTATGTGTTCATATGTGTTCATAGATTCTGACTTGAAAACAGCAGTTCTTCCCTCTTTTTTCAGAAACATTGCGCATGGAATGCGAGGACTAAGGGACAAAATAAGTAACATTAAAATTACGAGGTTGTCGACTCGCCCAGATCATCATATAAAAGATGGCAAACACGTCATTTATTTTATTACTTGAGGGAGTCTCCAGTGGTGACTCCATAATTTGGGCTGCTTACAGAGTGGGGAGTCACCACTTATGCGGCACTACATCAGTATAATGTGGCACTACACCAGTATAATGCAGACAAATATATCAACGCATTTCTGTTTAATTGCCTCTCCACATGGGTAGAGTTAGATACAAGATTGGTTTGTCCTATTCTCTTCTCTGCAGCCTCTTCCCCACAGAAGAGACGTTGCTAGCCTGTCTCTGCTCTGTCATTATTTCAATGGCAAGTGCTCGTCTGAGCTCCAATCTATGGTCCGTCCTTGCCAATCTTTCACAAAAAACACTCGTATAGCCAAAACCACTATCAATAATTTCCCCCACTCTCTATCGGTGCCTAAACCTAACCATGGATTCCTTGAATAAAGCTTTTTTCCTAGAACTGCCTTCCTGTAGAACTCTGTTCAGCTGGTCTGCTTTCCAGCTGACTACAATATTGTCATCTTCAAGTTCAATGTAAACAAGCTCTTGTTGAAATCATCCTCTTAAATAATCTAAGAATACTAAATTTCCACTACTACCAATTACTACGCTATTGTCCCAATGACTAATGTACACACATTAACCCTTATCCTCAAGTAGCCTCTGGATCTTGATAAGTGGTAACCTCTTTCATCTGGAAAAAGGGGTATTAAGGGTTCAAATTGAAAAGTTGGTACGTGGTGGGGGTCGTTGGATTTTTATCTCTTTGCAAACTGTTTCACAAATGCACATGCGTGAATGGTTCACATGACAGATTCTTTATGTTAAGAATAAGTAGGTTTGAAAACATATTTTAAAGATCGTGTGAAGCTGACCTAATGGTTATCATACTTGACTCATATTTGATTTCGATCTCACCTCGAGTATTTTTTTTTTTTTACTTACAAGAAGTGGACTGTTTAGAAAAAACAAATTCGCATGCAATCAGTTTTAGTATGAATTAAAATATAATATTTATGCATATTTTATGACCGGGCAATGCCGGGCGATCTGCTAGTAAAATGATAATGTTCATTGAGTTTTAAACTAACAATAAAATTAAAATCTGTAGTTCTCCTGCTACAAACGCATTTGTACATTTCTGAATATTATACATTCATATCAGTAATATCCTCCCAAATCAAATAGCTACCTATCTCTTTCCTTCTCTCTCTCCCTTCATATATAACATACTTTCTCCCCATCCTCCTTTCCTTAAACTTACTACTGTACCTATCACCCTCTTGTTAAAAAAATGTGTATATTATTTAAGTCTTATTATTCAACGTTGTTCTTAGTTTAACGGACTGTTATCCTTGTGTCCCTTAATGTCTATTTACTTAATGACCCGTGACTCGTTTAGTGGCCGTTGGTGTGTGTATCAGAACATATAATGCACGTAATATGATAACATACCTGTCCACTGTTGGCCGCCTCTGTCTTTTGGCCGCTGCCTGGGCGATTCGTCAATCATCCTGGGTGGAGCCAGACCTGTTGTAACAAAGACGCTTCAAGACAGGGACCCAAGACAGATTAGTGTATTTTATATATATTTGATTCACGCCTCAGGCATCTTGTCACAGCAGAACTGGAGTGAATCTTGGCTTGTGATTTCTCTATTCACCTCCCTTATGGAGAGACCCTCTTAACCTATCTTGCTTGTTTGACGTCTCTGGTCCAACTCAAACTGTGCTTGTGTAAACCGGAATACATGACACGTCATGCCCGGTCCCTGTTCACATCTTCCGGTGCAAACCCACGACATTCCGTCAGCCAAAATGGAGTGACTAACGATCTTTGGTTTGTGGGTTCTCAATTTGAGACCGTCACCCCCCCCCCTCTCCATCCTCATGAGGAAACCTTCTTAACCCATCTTGCTGGTTCGGGGTCTCAAATCCAATTCCAACTATGCTTGCACAAACCGGAATATGTCATGCCCGGTCCCCATTTGCATACTTTTGGTGTAAACCCATTGGGTCGCAGTTTGATATGTTGTCAAAACATGACGATTCAAATCTCTATTGTCCACTCATCGCTAGATAGATAGATAATTATATAGATAGATGATAGATATAGAGATCGATAGATAGATAGATAATTATATAGATAGATGATATATATAGAGATCGATAGATAGATTGATAGATAGATAATTAGATAGATAGATAGATAAAGAGATAACAGAAAATTAAATGCTTCTACACAGCTATTAGCAAACACCTATAAACACACGTACGATTCAACTACTAGATCTCCATCAATTCACTGTTTTGTAATATAGCTTATTCCAGTAACATTTTATTTCAATAACTTCTTTCCAATAACTTCTTTCCAAGAACTGCAAGGTTGTGGAACTCTCTTCCTGCTCAAGTTTTTCTTCTATCTACAGCTTTGGTCTTTTCAAGACTATGGTCAATATGCATCTCCTGTTTTTGCGATAATCATCTTTCATTTTTCTTAGGTCCTTACTTTTATAGACTTATCCGAGAGAAAGGATTCGATGACTGTGAAGAAATTGTCAGATGTTTCATTCCCTATAATTTTGTGAAGCCATATTCTGTTGAAAGCCAATGGCGATTCATTCACAAACAAGGATCAAAATATTCACTTGTTTGTAGTAGATATCATTCTGATGAGTCTTCAATTGGTCGCCACTAAGGAGGTTACTAACTGGTTTCTTGTTGAAATTGATACCTTCATTCCCCAGCATCAGTTTCAAGCCAAACCACATCCCTGGTTTTTATCTGTTTGTGTTTCTGTCAGGTGTTTCATTCCCTATAATTTTGTGAAGTCATGTTCTGTTGAAAGCCAATGGCGATTCATTCACAAACAAGGATCAAAATATTCACTTGTTTGTAGTAGATATCATTCTGATGAGTCTTCAATTGGTCGCCACTAAGGAGGTTACTAACTGGTTTCTTGTTGAAATTGATACCTTCATTCCCCAGCATCAGTTTCAAGCCAAACCACATCCCTGGTTTTTATCTGTTTGTGTTTCTGTCAGGTGTTTCATTCCCTATAATTTTGTGAAGCCATGTTCTGTTGAAAGCCAATGGCGATTCATTCACAAACAAGGATCAAAATATTCACTTGTTTGTAGTAGATATCATTCTGATGAGTCTTCAATTGGTCGCCACTAAGGAGGTTACTAACTGGTTTCTTGTTGAAATTGATATCTTCATTCCCCAGCATCAGTTTCAAGCCAAACCACATCCCTGGTTTTTATCTGTTTGTGTTTCTGTCAGGTGTTTCATTCCCTATAATTTTGTGAAGCCATGTTCTGTTGAAAGCCAATGGCGATTCATTCACAAACAAGGATCAAAATATTCACTTGTTTGTAGTAGATATCATTCTGATGAGTCTTCAATTGGTCGCCACTAAGGAGGTTACTAACTGGTTTCTTGTTGAAATTGATACCTTCATTCCCCAGCATCAGTTTCAAGCCAAACCACATCCCTGGTTTTTATCTGTTTGTGTTTCTGTCATTGCCCATCATAATCATTATGGAACTCTCTCCCTGCTCATTGTTTTCTTTCTACCTAAAACCTTGGTCTTTACGAGATTAAGCTCAATAGGCATCTCCTGCTTTTGTGATAATCATCTTTTGTTCTTGTTAACTCCTTACGTCAAGTGGCTTCATGCCTTGTCTCTGGTGCCCAACCTGAAAATGCTCACAATTGCTTCTGCACACACATATATCGACGTATATATTTACCTGAATTATTAAAAACAAATAAAAAGAATTTAAGCCAATCAGATGCCTTTCTCTGAATTTATCAAAGTTGCCATTTTGATCAACCTTGAATGCATAAAAAGCGAGATGTTTTTTTTCCTTTAATAAAAGTTTGGAGTCGAAGTTCACAACAAACATTTGCTTTATGCCAGCCTGCCTCGCCTCTGTCAGGTATTGGGAAAGATAAATAATACATTTCTCAGCTCACACAAACACACATACACACACACACACCACAGAGTCATAAGCACATCCATTGTAGGAGCAAGTCCTGGGAGCATCAACCTGAAACAACAGTTGGAAATGACTTATATACTATACATTATGACCATGTAATCCCTACAGCCACTTACCTTGAAAATGCTGCTATCAAACCTGACATAGTTATATGGAATAAGTCAAAGAGAGTGGCAACCTTGGTTGAAGAGAGTGTCCCTAATGATGGAGGTCTGAACAGAGCTGAAAGGGAGAAACAGACCAAATATTAAGGTCTCATGTATATTTTCAGTTTAACTTACCAACTCGACACTGCTTGTCTTTCGAACCAAATAAAAGCTTTAAAATGCATTAAAACACATCCAAGTAAGTAGAAGAGTAACTTATCTTGCCTTTGGTAACATTTATTTGTTAGATATTTGAATTTTGGGTCCTTTTTTTTCTGTTTGTTAGCTTCTCTGCTAAATACCACATTATTTTTTTTTTGTCTATATCATACATTTTTTTCACTCTTTCATGTTTGAGTATTTCCTAAAACGGTTTCTTTTAAAATGTCTCTCTAAAATCGGATTTCCCCAAAAAATAGAATTCAAAATTTATCCTGAATTTGCTGCAGTTGTCACAAATGAAGATAATGTTTGGTTCTGAGCGCTCACTTTCAGCTCCTTGTTCTCTGTGCCCTTTTCTCTACCTCCATTTACTGGTATCTCCTTATCACTCCTCTTGGGGCATGCCTTCACGGCATTTATCCACTAGGTACAGTCTTCAGTCACGGATTCCCAGCTTGTCGATGCCATCTAGGTTCATGACTCACTTGCAAAGATTATCATGTAGGACAGGTCTTACCACTGGTCTGAAGCCAGTTGCGAACTTGACAAATAAAATGTTCTTGGGGATCCCCCAATTATCTATTCGTCTGCCATGACAAATAATGTACTTTTCTATATAAATTATCATTCCGGATTAATATAATTCAGAGGCAAACTATCCAATAAATTTAACGACGTTTCTGAATTTTTTAGATGAGGATAGGTTAATTATATTATTTGGATTCATTTGACTACTGTTCTCATGTGGAGTGTCATTTTCTCAACGTTTCGGTCGATATAACCTTCAACCTTCTTCAGGTGTATCTTTTCAAACTCGGCAATGTTTCTGTTGAAATCAGGAACTTAGATGGAATTTTGAGCATAACCTTTTATTTATTTCATGGGGGTAGCATGTTCTTGTTTCATCAGCCATGATTGGATAGAGGTGCTAAGTAATTCGCAATTGTATTTTTTGGTCGCCTACTCTGAAAATTGAACTTTCAACCTTCAGGATAATATCACATTTTACAAATGATTTTTCAAAGAGCAAGGGTGAAGTAAATAAAGGGTTCCACTCGAAATTCTGTCCAAATTCCTGAGTTCAACAGAAACATTTCTGACTTCGACAATATACTCCTGAAGAAGGTCGGAGGTTACATTAACGGATACGTTGTGAAAATAACTCTAATGATGAGAACAGTAGTCCGATGAATCCAAATAATACAAATTAAATGAGGTTTATACAAGTGCTCATCAATACAGAGTAGAGCAAGATAACTTCTGGAAAAGCAACATCACTTGTTAATGTCTCTAGTTGTTTGTAACTAGTTGACTGAAACATGCTCATGATTGTGTAGCAATACTTAAATGTTTATGTAAAAAAAAAAAAAGAAATAAAAAGTATATTGACGTGTAACGTTTTCAATAACAAAACAAATCAAATAAAAGTCTTCGTATACAAGTTATACATAACTTGAAGTGTTCGATCGCTACTATTTACTACTGCATCCTTTCTGTTTGCTATTCATTTTAAATGTTGCTTATGTGTTTATTTATTTGTGAACTGTTATCCTCATAGTTGTTGTTGTTTCACCATGGCCTTCGTCAGGTGGTTAACTACGACAGGGTAAGAATCTCTGATGGCTGAGTCTCTTAACTATGTCCTCAGTAATTACTACCTTCCATAGTCGGTTTGGCTAACTAATCCTCTGGCCTTCTTTGGGTAGGATGAAAACCGCTACTTCAGACAATGCTCTCCTGGAACTGTAGCGATTCAGCACCTTTATCCGCTCCACCCGAAGGGTGATCAAAGTTGGATTTTTTGGTCTTTTAAATCCAAGTTTTCCTTATCTGGTCTTCGATCGTCTGGTCCGTATGAATATATTGTTGCTTTTTATTGGAGATTAGTTTGTTTATTTATTTATTTGCAAACTGTTATTCCCATCTTCATAGTTGTTGTTTCAGCACATTTTGGCCAACTATTCCTCTGGCTTTTTTCAGGTGGTTAACCGCAACGGGATAGGAATGCTGAGTCTTTCAACTGCATCCTCAGTAATTTACTGCCTTCCATAGTTGTTGTTGTCTCACCACGGTTTGGCCAACTAATCCTCTAGCCTTCTTTGGGTAGGATTGAAACCGCTATCTTCAGACAATGCTTTCCTGGAACTGTAGCGATTCAACACCTCTATCCACTGTACCACGGGCTCCGAAGGACAATCAAAGTTGGATTTTTTTTGTCTTATAAATCCAACTTTTGTTCTTATCTAGTCTTCCATCAGCATAATATTCCAATCAAATGTTGCTGTTCGTACTCTCCTACAACATATCCTCTTTACAACAATCTGTCCCCACGAGATGTTGTCGTTGGTTCAGTCACACACTTCATCGTCATCTAGATGATTTCACCAACAAAACAATCTATCCAACCCCTCCTCAGAGTTGGAAAAAATGATGCAGAGGCCAGCTGAAAACATGGTTCAGGGTGGTACAACAGGATGCTTGGTCCTTGCGTCTTATGGAGTTTACTGCTAGAACCAAGCTAACACTCGTATCTGTTTCTATGGTCAGTTGTTGTGCCTGGTCAGCACGTGTTTGGAACGTAGTGAATTCTATGCTCCAGGATGGATGCTGAAACCAGTACAAATAAGTAATAGAAGGATATTGTAGTTTGCTTGAAGCATTGTGCGTAGTGTGAAAAGAGTTGTTTGAAGGCTATGTCAATGTGGTTCGTAGGAAACACTGTGGTCACGAGTTAGCATGTACAAGAATAATGGCAGTATTAGAATTTTCAATAATTTTCAAATATTACTTGTATTTGCCAACATAATGTGCCATACAAGATGGTAGATGTTGATGTCCTTAATTTCCTTCGGAGGTAAATTAAGTATGGAGAAAGAGGACACAAGGAGACGTTTGCTGAGAGTCTTCTTAAAGACCCAATTAATAAGAGCTGAAAATCACAAAAGATTGGTAGTGCTTGACCTATATGGTGAATTACCAAATTAACATCTGTTGTGTTGCCCTCACTAAATTGTATAATATATATTTTTAATTAACAGGCCATATGTATATATCTATGTACATTGTTCTTAGTATGACAGATTATGTAACAGACTATTGTCCCCGTGTCCTAAATGTCTTAGCAGCCCGTGACTCATATATCATACACGTAACAAAGACGGCATACAATATTAACTCTGAAGACAATCCTATTTAAAATATCTTCAAATTTGTTTGAAATTTCTCATGTAGGATGACCTCCTAGAGTAAATGTGGTATTGTGGTGACTGACATGATTCCACAGGGTCGAACGATAAAAGTGTCGCTTTAAAGAAAACAATACTACAGCTTTATTGTCAAAATTTTATTAAATAAATCAATTCAGGTAACTTGATTATGCTGTAGAGCTGACATCTATCCAATGTAGTCGCCTTCAGCCTCAATAATCGCCTCAATACAGGTCCAGAACTAGTTGCATGTTTTTTCCATAGGTGCTGGAGGGAACTTTGTGAATATTTGGTGGATTGTAACAATCAGGTTGGTTTAAATGTTGAGGGAGGTCATGTTGGTAATGTTCTCGACATACGACCAAACGAAATAGTCCAGCGGGGTGAGGGGAGGAGGGAGGCCAGTGAAAGAAGGGTACAAAAATGTAGCACCCCTTCTGAAGCCAAGTTTGGGTCTCTTTGGACTTGTGGGCCAACGCCAAGTCCTGCTGTCACACTCAGGGTATGCCAGCAGCCACTTGATTGCACCAGGGGATCAGCATACTCTTCAGCACATCCAGGTGCACTTTGGTGTTGATTTTCAAGCCGAATTCAAAGATGCGAGGTGGCATGATGTGGCCCTCAATTGAAACCACGCCAAAGACCAGAAACTTTGATTTTATCACCTCGGCACGTCCCTGTCATTCGTGGCAATCCAGTGATGCATTTTGAGGGTGCTGGTAATGATCCTGTTGTCATAACTTGGATTGGCAGAGAGCATAAGTTATACAATGGTGCATCTCCGATCTCGTTCGTTGAATGTAGTGTCACTTTCAGATGTGATAAAAGACTCCTACCATTCTTGGAATTTGTACACAGCTAGCCAACTAGTAGATGGTTTGCAACAAAAAAAAAAAAAGTTTTTCATCAAACGGAAATGGAATCATGTTGTCTTTACTAGGGTGGCAATTTTATTGTTGCACCTTGTAGTTTAGAATTTAACTGAACATTGAAAAATTTTAGAAATTAAAAATTAAGAAAACAAATGATATGTGTGGTTCAAGGCTGTGAGCAAGGCTACACAGGGTGCTTCATTTATCACCAGGCAACACCGGAAAAGTCTATTTTTACAAGGGAATCACCATTTATCTGGGGCTGCAGTCCACTCGATGTGTAAAGAAGTCAGTGAAACAACACCATAATGATCAGTAGTGCTGGAAATTGGGTAAAACTCTTTAGCTGAGAGGACATCTTTCAAACTCCTTGGCCTAACGTTCACAGGAAACATGAGTTGGAACAATTACATTGAAGGCATTGCCAGGGCCGCTGCAAGGAAGGTGAGCTCTTTCTACCGTGCTAGAAAACTACTAACCCAAAACTATCCTGTACCTCTATAAGGCCACCATTCGCCCATGTATTGGGTATTGCTGTCATATTTGGGCTGGTGCATCTGCTACTAGTCTTTTGCTCCTTGACAAGGTTCAAAAGAGAGTCGCAAATCTAATAGGCCCTGAACTGGCATCTAAGCTTCAGCTTCTGTCCCATCAACGAAACGTTGCATCCCTCTGCCTGTTCTACAAGTATTTTAATGGTGAATGCTCTGACGAACTGCAAGCACTTGTGCCCCCACAACGTGAACACCTTCGATAAACCAGACAGGCTGCTAAATCCCACCCCCACACTGTAGAGATCCCTAGATGTAAAAGATCTTTCTACTCCAGTAGTTTCTTCCCCAGAACCGCTAGACTTTGGAATTCCATTCCAGATCCCTGCTTCCCCAACTTTACTGACGTACAGAAGTTCAAGTGCAACGTGAACCAACATCTTGCTGCCCAAATCCCTACATAGTACCTCAGTAGTTGTTGCCCCTGGTAGTAGCCCCCTATACCAAAGTGGCAATGTGCCTTGTTTGGGGTGAAAATGTAATAAGAAAAAAAAAAAGAAAAAAAAAGGGGATGGCTCAACAAGAACTTGTTTACATTGGACTTGAAAGGGACCATGTTATAGTCAGCTGGAAAGCAAACCCACGGTATAGAGTTCCAAAGACGGGCAGTTCTGGAAAAGAAGCTTTGTTCATAGGATTTGAGTTTGTATTTAGGCACAGATAGAGGGTGGGGGAAATTGTTGATAGTGATTGTAGCTAGATGAGTGTTTGTTGTGAATCTTTTGCTTGGGGAGGGCGGGGGACAGATTGAAGTTTAGTTGCGCACATAATTGTGGAATTTCCGCAGCTCCCATTTTGAGAATTGTTAATATCTTATCATTTCGTTCTGTTTCAGAACATTGACGTCATCTCAGAGTTTACCAACTAATTATTACAATGTCTGAAACTACCACATTCAAGAGTCCTGCAAGTCCTGCAGTTCCGGCAAAGCCTGTAGTTGTTGAAACACCTGTAGTTCCTGAAACTCCTACAGTTCCTGAAACTCCTGCAGTTCATGAAACTCCTGTAATTATTGAAACTCCTGCTTCCCCGGTTCAGGAAAAAGCTGCTCCGCCATTCGCCGAGCAAAGCCCACAAGTAAACGGGACTCCAGCCGAAAAAGAACCCTTGCCTACAACAGAAATCATTGTCACTGACAAAGACACTCCAACGCCTACAAATGACCTTGAAGCTATCCAAAGTGTCCCCAAGGAGGATGTATCTAGTGAACAGAAAACAGAGGTAAGGTTTATGTATTTTAGCTTTTAACGATTTGCTTTTCAAATAAGGGGGGGGGGGAGGAGAGAAAAACGTTCATGAACTGCTCTAAATATATTCGGTGAAAGAAATGACCAATGGAAATCATGAAAATCATGCAAGGATCCAAACTTTACCAATTTTTAAACTCATCCTCTGTTTCAGACAAAAATGAAGAGTATCAATACACACACACGAATATATATATATATATATATATATATATATATATATAATTATTTACTATAATAATTAAACAAATGACAAAAGTCTACATTCCAAATTTCATGATGTTTACCATTTCTAATTTATTCCTTTAATTATGCTGAGATTTACAATTCTTGAAAGTAACTGTTTCATAGCACAAAAGCATTCATTTAATTATTATATCAATCAATGAATCTATTTTGCCCTTAACTCATCAGAAGAAATAGCAACTATCAATCCACCAAAAATTAAAAAATAAAATGCATTTGGGCATGATTACAAAATCTGAAAATTGGAAGAGAAGTTGCAATTACCTTTTATTTTATCTTTTATCACGCCATTTTGAATTTATCTTCTCTTCTCTATATAAATAAAATGAACTAATTTTCCTGTATGATTTTGACCTTAATAGGATTAAAAATCAAGATATTTCATGCAAATATAATATGCACAAACGGCAGAACAATATCTGAGGTGTGTTATAGGCTTATTATTTCTCAAATTCCTCGATAATCTTAGATTTTTTTCTGCTGAGAAGTCACGGCCAAAATCGGTTAAGATCAATGGAGGTGATAAAATATTTTCTCTCTTATAAATTCCTCCTCTCCCTGCCACCACTTAACACCGTTTGGGGATCGTTCACAAGGAACAGTTGAGAAGAGAACACCGGTTTGGCTTCGTAGTTCTTTCATGTGAAGTTATTTAAAATCACTAAACTGACCTGCAGTGCTCTGTGGCGTAGTGGTTAGCGTGCTGGACAATTCACATTATATTTTCACGTTCGCGCCGACCTACCGTAGTCGTTTTTTTTTTTTTTTTTCCTAAACAACTGGAATGGACTTTTCTTGGTGGCCGAACTGTTAACGTTGCAGATGTTTTTGTTTTTTTTCACACTTTATTTTCCTACTTTTACTCATGACTCTGGGTTTGATCCTTCCTACTTACCTACCATAACATTTTTTAAAACTCCCCCCCCCCCCGTCCCGGAAACAAACACTCGGGCAACGCCGGGTACCCCCGCTAGTATAGAATAAAATCTTAAAGTTGAAAATATTTATTTTCAAATTTTCAAAAAACCTTTTAAAACTGTAAGGAAAGCATACAAAATTTTAATGATTCGACAATGAATACAAATAAAACAAGAAAAACCTTATTCCATGGAGTTTTGAAGAATGCAATTCTTCTCATCAGAGGGAAGATGTTCACAAGATTTTATACTATATTATATTTAAGCTCTATCTCGTTCTTGGATTTATTGAACTTTTACACCTGGTTTGGTTCATTATATAAATATTTGTATAATATTTATATTCATTTGAGTTTACACTTTTCTTTCTGTAAACCAAATATTACCCTTTCGATTTATAACGAGATAGAGAGATAAAAAAGAGAACAAACCAACGTTTTGTCTTTATTGTAAGACTTCTTATTTATGAATGAATTGAAAAAATAAAATACCAGTACAATATTTGAAAATATATTTACTGCATTGAAAAGTATGACTTTATTCTATTTCAGAACGAAAAAAAGTCCTTGGAAATTAAAAAAAAAAAAATTATAGCGTTGTGAAATAGAGTAAGACTATTTTTAACATTATATAGCCGTTCACTTTTTTTTTTTTAAATATATATATATATATATATATATATATATATAATCCAAATTTAGGTATTTAAGTTTTATGATTTGAAAAATTTAATTTTCAAATATAAATTTTTTATTGTTTTAAAACAAAGACTACAATTTAATAAATCGATTTTCTTAACCCATAAGTTTTCGATGCTTATTCATCTCATTAGAGGAAAAATATTAGCAAATATTTTTGTTGGTTTGCACCTTATTTGCTAAAAGCATAGAAAATTAAAGTTATTAATTAATATTACATCTAATAATATTTTGTAAGACCGAAATCCACTGGATTTGCATACCAGTAGATATATTTCATGTTATTATTCTGAAGTATATATAAGGTGTGTGTGTGTATAACTTGATACATATTGACTTTATTTTCCTTGTATGTAAAATGTAGACTTCATATGAAACAGAAAAGTTAAAAGTTCATTGTTATTTTTCGGTTTTCTTTTTGTTTTTGTTTTTTATTTGTCTTGTTCTTTCACGTTTTTCATTTGGCATTCTGAGAGACATTTTCAGTTCTTTCATTGTAACCATTTTTTTCGCAGTGAAATCTGCAAATTTCTGTCCCACCCAGGAATTGGCTAAATGACAAAGAAATATTACGACTAGGCGATATCCTCTCTTTTCTGATGAGCTTACTCCAAAAATTAAAAAATAAAATGCATTTGGGCATGATTACAAAATCTGAAAATTAGAAGAGAAGTTTCAATTACCTTTTATTTTATCTTTTATCACGCCATTTTGAATTTATCTTCTCTTCTCTTCTCTATATAAATAAAATGAACTCATTTTTTCCCGTCTGATTTTGACATTAATAGGATTAAAAATCAAGATATTTCATGCAAATATAATATGCACAAACGGCAGAACAATATCTGAGGTGTGTTATAGGCTTATTATTTCTCAAATTCCTCGATAATCTTAGATTTTTTTCTGCTGAGAAGTCACGGCCAAAATCGGTTAAGATCAATGGAAGTGATAAAATATTTTCTCTCTCATAAATTCCTCCTCTCCCTGCCACCACTTAACACCGTTTGGGGATCGTTCACAAGGAACAGTTGAGAAGAGAACACCGGTTTGGCTTCGTAGTTCTTTCATGTGAAGTTATTTAAAATCACTAAACTAACCTGCAGTGCTCTGTGGCGTAGTGGTTAGCGTGCTGGACAATTCACATTATATTTTCACGTTCGCGCCGACCTACCGTAGTCGTTTTTTTTTTTGTTTTTTTTTTCCTAAACAACTGGAATGGACTTTTCTTGGTGGCCGAACTGTTAACGTTGCAGATGTTTTTGGTTTTTTTTTTTCACACTTTATTTTCCTACTTTTACTCATGACTCCGGGTTTGATCCTTCCTACTTACCTACCATAACATTTTTTAAAACTCCCCCCCCCCCGTCCCGGAAACAAACACTCGGGCAACGCCGGGTACCCCCGCTAGTATAGAATAAAATCTTAAAGTTGAAAATATTTATTTTCAAATTTTCAAAAAAACCTTTTAAAACTGTAAGGAAAGCATACAAAATTTTAATTATTCGACAATGAATACAAATAAAACAAGAAAAACCTTATTCCATGGAGTTTTGAAGAATGCAATTCTTCTCATCAGAGGGAAGATGTTCACAAGATTTTATACTATATTATATTTAAGCTCTATCTCGTTCTTGGATTTATTGAACTTTTACACCTGGTTTGGTTCATTATATAAATATTTGTATAATATTTATATTCATTTGAGTTTACACTTTTCTTTCTGTAAACCAAATATTACCCTTTCGATTTATAACGAGATAGAGAGATAAAAAAGAGAACAAACCAACGTTTTGTCTTTATTGTAAGACTTCTTATTTATGAATGAATTGAAAAAATAAAATACCAGTACAATATTTGAAAATATATTTACTGCATTGAAAAGTATGACTTTATTCTATTTCAGAACGAAAAAAAGTCCTTGGAAATTAAAAAAAAAAAAATTATAGCGTTGTGAAATAGAGTAAGACTATTTTTAACATTATATAGCCGTTCACTTTTTTTTTTTAAATATATATATATATATATATATATATATATATAATCCAAATTTAGGTATTTAAGTTTTATGATTTGAAAAATTTAATTTTCAAATATAAATTTTTTATTGTTTTAAAACAAAGACTACAATTTAATAAATCGATTTTCTTAACCCATAAGTTTTCGATGCTTATTCATCTCATTAGAGGAAAAATATTAGCAAATACTTTTGTTGGTTTGCACCTTATTTGCTAAAAGCATAGAAAATTAAAGTTATTAATTAATATTACATCTAATAATATTTTGTAAGACCGAAATTCACTGGATTTGCATACCAGTAGATATATTTCATGTTATTATTCTGAAGTATATATAAGGTGTGTGTGTGTGTGTGTGTGTGTGTGTGTGTGTATAACTTGATACATATTGCATTTATTTTCCTTGTATATAAAATGTAGACTTCATATGAAACAGAAAAGTTAAAAGTTCATTGTTATTTTTCGTTTTTTTTTGTTTTTGTTTTTTATTTGTCTTGTTATTTCACGTTTTTCATTTGGCATTCTGAGAGACATTTTCAGTTCTTCCATTGTAACCATTTTTTTCGCAGTGAAATCTGCAAATTTCTGTCCCACCCAGGAATTGGCTAAATGACAAAGAAATATTACGACTAGGCGATATCCTCTCTTTTCTGATGAGCTTACTCAAAACAACTGTTAATGTCGTCAACCATTTTGTTTTTGTTTTTTTCACCATCCTTATAATTTTGCACCTTTCATCATCATCCTTCCTCGTCATAATGATGATAGATAGCATCAGTATCACGCTCAAAGAACGGCATCTCTTTTTACCATTTTCAAGATGGTTCTGTAAATTCTTGGCAGAAAAACAAGGATTCTTTTCTTTGGTGTTTTGGCTAGGATCAAACTGTAGTATCTGTTCTAATGATGTTGCTCTTTATCTTTTTTTGTCCTTGGTCAGTGAAGGGGAAGTCCGTCTAGACTGAGATAATTTTCATTTCTGTTCACATCCAGAGGACCTCTTTGGGGAGCTGGATTTTCTTCACATTAAAAACTGACCTTGTGTCTAACTCTGCCCTTGTGGGGAGGCAAGTAAATAAGAACAAAGATTTGTTTTTACAGATTCATCTCATGTGTGTTTGGTTTGGTTGCTTTGTTTGATGCCATATTTCCCAGTCATTTAATGCCAAAATCTACAACGTATGGCAAAATCATGTTGCCACACCGGTTCTCATTAGATCGCCAAAGTTAAGCAACATTGAGTAAGGTCAGTACTAGATGGGTGACTATTTGAAAATAACAGGTGTTGTATGTAGGAGGAAGCTGACACTTCCCTACAAAAAAAACTATAAAAGCCTAACAGTGATATACAAGCGACTGGAGGGGGGGCAAATTGTAAATTTAATTTTCCCATGAAACTTTCTCCTTAAGAGGAAACCATTTGAGTACGGGTGAAATCTGAAATCTAACCATAATTGGTGCAAATAAACTTCATGTTCACAGGTTTTCAATCATAAATGTCCACCACTCTTTAACTTTATCCTCGAGTGGCGGTTTGCCTTGTTAAGCAATGGCTCATAAGTAAAATTATTAAAAAAAAAAATGTGACAGGTGAGCAATCCATATTTTTGCAATTTCATTATTATTAGACGACTAGACTTTTCAATCAATCAATATCAATAAGGGTTTTATCATTCAATGAGGAACCCCTCTCTGGACTTTAGCCATCTAACTCTGTCTTGAGCTATCCGCTACCATGTGGGACCCATCTGTTGTATCAGGTCGTTCCTCCATCTCTCCATCGTCCCTTTAGCTTCTTATGTTAACGAGGTGCCCATTCCATTGTCCTAATGGACCATCTGTTGTCATGTTGTCTGGCTACGTGCCCTGCCCATCTGTGTTTGAATGTTTTGATGGCAGTATTGACGTCAATAGCTCTTGTTTGTTGGCGGATCCAGATGTTTGTCTTTCTGTTTTGTAGAGTGATACCTAACATTATCTTCACCATCTTCCTTTGTTCTACTGGGAAGATTTCACTTTGGCGAGTTGTTCGAGGCCCATGTTTCACTACCGTAGATCATCACAGCTAATATATATAGTTACTGTAGATCCTCCCTTTGATTTACATGTTTGCCTTTTGGCTTCTCATGATATTCTCCACTTTCCCAAAAGCTGCCCATCCCAATGTTACCTTTCTCTTTATTTCAGGGAGATCTCTATCTTTCGTCATTTTATAGTCCATTAAAATTGATCTAAAACGTGGAATAGACACAGACAAACAGACAGATATAATATAGAAGACGGTAAAAACAGACAAAATGTACAGCCCATTTACTTAGGATGAGCGCTTTATGCCAAATTGATATTTGAATATGGTTCAATTTGCATTCCTTTTTGCGTTAAATAATAATCTTATAACTCCTATTAATCCCTAACATTGCATCAAACGATTACCATAATCCTTCATTCTCTGCACAATATAATAGCAAAAGTACATACAAAACTTCAGCCAGATTGGCCCAGTAGTTTCTGAGAAAACTTCTAGAGTAAATATAGTATTGTGGTAACAAATCTCTATTAATCTCTAATTCTGGATCAAATGAATACCATAATACTTTGTTCGCTGCACTTTATCATAACAAAGGTCCATACAAATTTTCAGCCAGATCGGACCAGTAGTTTCTGAGAAAAACTTCTAGAGTAAATGTGGTATTGTGGTGATTAATCCCTATTAATCCTCAACTCTGCATCAAATGGATACCGTAATACTTAGTTCGCTATACCTTATAATAACAAATGTCCATACAAAATTTCAGCCAGATCGGACCAATAGTTTTATAGAAAACGTGGAATGGACAGACAGATAAACTAAGAAAAATATGATATAGATTGCTAGTTACTTGACGGTATTGTAGACATTAAGGAGAGAACTTCAAACCAGTTAATTTGTGATTCCATCTTGAGGAGGTAGAGATTTGATAAAAGAATAAAAAATTAATTAGTTGTAGGTTAGAACGTTGCATGTTTTTGGATTCTTTATGAGAAAACGCTCAAGACAAGGCAGGAAGCTACTTGATGTAAGGAGCCAAAAAATATCACTACTTTAAGGTCAAATACTTGCCAACGATAAGTTTGAGTTAGAATAGATTCTAATCAAGAAAACAGCAATAATATATATATATATATATATATATATATATATATATATATATATATATATATATATATATATAATGTGTGTGTGTGTGCGTGTATACATAGTCATCCACATACAGTACTGTTTACCTGTTTCACAGCTCATCAGTGCGGCTAGACAGGAACTACCTCAAGCCAGGATCGAAACCCGACCGCCCGTACAACAATCAAGGCTTTGAACCATTACGCAAATCAGCAGCTGCTGTGCGAGCAGTGCATTAATGATATTTTGACATCGTCCGAATACCTAAGCTCGATTTGTTTACACAAAGAGAATCTCTTAATACGCCAATGGTATATCGTGTATCACTTCCTAATATGCTCAACTCAAGAAAAGGATTATTATATATATATATATATATATATATATATATATAGAACAAGTAGTTAATAAAACCTGTTAAAAACACTTTGAAAAAGCATATTTAATTTCAATGCTCTTATTTTGTGCTCCCTTTTTAAAATTAAATATATTTTTAACTCTTTTTCAAAGTGTTTTTTAACATGTTTTATTAACT